>NC_092803.1:305500-608500 GCF_040954645.1 Diabrotica undecimpunctata
TGCCAGGATTAGAGATTACAGATTTACTAGGAGGGAAAAAGTATATCACGCTTCCCAGTGTGGTTATGTACATAAATCTATTACTAGACTACCTTGACAAAATATATTAGAAATTAATATATAATAATAATAATACCAGTGGGTATAACAACAATGAATTGGCCAGCATATTCGCCAGACCTAAACCCCATAAAAAATGTGTGGGACAGGTTAGGCAGAAAACTTAGTGCACAGGTTCCTGCTATTCAAAACAGAGGAACTAAGAATTGCTTCGAATACGGAATGGGGGAGACTCAACTGATCGATAGCCTTATCAGAAATATGAGAAGACGAATTACTGCAGATGTAAGGACTTGTGGAAGAAACACATGGTATTTACAATAAAGTTATTGTGTTTAAAATCCGTATTTTAAATCCCGCAATCCGAGTCTGACATATTTCTGTTTTATTTCTTCTTCAGAAGTTTCTTCTTCTTCTTCAACAGGTTTCACATTGTACTACCATTGTAACTAACTAACTGAATGTGTCAACTAAATGTTTGAAAAAATTAATTATTTTTATTTACTCTTTGTAATGTATTGTCCTCTTTACTTATTCACAAAACTTAACTGTGATGTAGCCATACGCTAAATAGAAATAAATAAATAACAATTACGATTGGTTATTGATGGTTTTTCTCCAATCTTTCTCTAATTATGTGTATTATAATTTGGCTTTTTAATTACATGAATCTATATTTCAATGTATTGTCAATTCAGATTTTTTTTTATTTATTTAACCCCAACAATTCTACGTATTATTCTACATAATATGAAGTTTTGTAGCAGCTGTACAAAACACTATTTATAATATATACCAATACTAAAAGACATTTGAATGATAGAACACATGATGGACCACCATGTACCGTATTACATCCTAATTCTTCGACTCCCAGAAGATCTATTCCGTCCGAGACTCATCTTATTATATCATAAAAAAGCTCCTGTGGAATCGTGACGAACTTGATTTACTTGACTTAGTTCAGCCCTGGAGAGTAGGTCGTTCGTCTCGTCCACCGGTATTGTCGTAAAATTTAGAAACTACATACGTTGCTGCCTGCCAATTTCGCAGTGGCATTGGATATTTCTAATAAAATGTAGCCATTACGGTTTACGAGCAGTTTACATAACCCAGAAAAGAATGTATATAGAGACCAACAACAACTGTCACCGAGTACAAAAAGAATTATATGTGCTCTTTCTTTGTTAGAAACTTCTACATTCTGTAATTTAGGTAATATGTGTATATTCTTCTGGGGTTCGAATACCTCGAAGAGTAATAGTATACGAGCATGAGAATATTGATGTAGAAATATCAGAGACCAAAAAGCGTTCTCCTTATATCTCAGATAACTAATGCAATATTCGGTAAAGAAATAATACTGGAAGTATAGTATATCTTATAGAAACCTAATAGTTGCAATTTGTAATTTTTAGGATTTAAGTAACCTGTCAGGAGACCTGACGATGAACAGCAAATTTTAGTATCCGAAACCGGTCGTCCAAGGTACAATAAATTGATTGTGATTAACTCTAATATTTATTTCTTTAACCTTGTTAAAATGGACTTACATGTGTAACCCATTCATCATTTAAATATACGTATAAAAAAGCCGAAAAAATCTTATATAGGTTTTTAAAGGTTCTAACAGGTTAAAATGAAAAAGACAGAAAAGATTTGATTTCACGTTCAAAGCGTCTATGTATCTATTGATACGTATTTCGACTTAATAAGTCTCATCAGAATAGTTATTCATAGCCGTTCTTAACGTGAAAAATAATCTTCTCTGTCTTATAAGGAAGCAACAATAACATGGCTTCGTTATGGACGCAATAGCGACATCTGATAGAAAAATCGGTAAGATAGTTTCGAAACAAATTCAGATTTCTGCTTTAATCTGGAGCCTTCTAAAAATTGCAAGGCATGGCCAGACGATGATAAAGATGTTAATAGAGACATGGGGAATCTAAAATTTGCATTCCACGACATGTCTATTCATCTAAGCAGAAACCTTAACGAATTTGTTCCTCGTACTCATACAGAGTAGATCCGAATAAAATGAAAAAGACAGAAAATCGGATTATTTTAGAAAATTATTCATAGACGCTTTGAACGTGAAATCAAATCTTTTCTGTCTTTTTCATTTTATTCGGATCTACTCTGTATGAGTACGAGAAACAAATTCGTTAAGGATTTCTGCTTAGATGAATAGACATGTCGTGGAATGCAAATTTTAGATTCCCCATGTCTCTATTAACATCTTTATCATCGTCTGGCCATGCCTTGCAATTTTTAGAAGGCTCCAGATTAAAGCAGAAATCTGAATTTGTTTCGAAACTATCTTACCGATTGTTCTAACAGGTATATGAGAGATAGCCGATGACAAATTATTGAGGACGTACAGCTGATCTTGCTTAATTTTTTTTAAACGATCATAAAAAGTGAACAAAACATTTCTTGCAAATAAACGTTTCATATAAATTTAAAAAAAAAATGGTTTAAATAAAACTTGTAGATTTTAATAAGTTCTTTAATTTGCGAGATAATTGCAAAAAACCCTTATTTTTGCAGTAATTTATAAACGTTTAAATTTACCTGGAATCGACGATTTTTCCACAAATTGACTAGGGTATAATGAAAAGTAACCACAAATCAGTTGATTGAAGTTAAAAATCTATAATCCGTTGAAAATTATTAACAGCAACGTTTTTGACACATTTTTTATACGAAAGTCAGGAACAAAATGGCTAACAGGTTCATTTAATAGTATTATGGAAGTGGGACAGATGCCAGACAAATGGAGAGAAGCAGTATAGTATCTATTTAGAAAAACAAGGGATAAGAAAGGAGCCTCCATGAAATCGTTTATTTCACAAGAGATCATTCCACCACCGTAAAATTCAAAACGCAAAGCCGATCAACAATGCGACAAACCGAATTTAAAGGGTTCTTTTCAGAGCTAACCTTATTGACAATAATTGTTAGCCTAAATATCGAGGGATTAACGAAAAACAAGCAGGGCATTCTTGTTGCTCAGCAGAATCAAGAAATGGGACATTTTATGTCTCCTGGAAACACATAGAGATGGAAGTGCATGCAGGCCAAAGATAGATGAAATGCGTCTAATCATAGAGGCACGGCAGTGCAATTTTTGCAAGACCGCATCTGACAGAGCTATCGACAGATAGAATAACACAAAATGACATCGAAGTGATAACCATTGAGAGTGGCAAGATTAGAAATCAATGGAAGCAAATGGAAGAGGCCTATGTCCAGCAGTGGACGAATACAGGCTGAAGAAGAAGAAGAATAAAAGATTAAGAGATAAAAGAAATGAGATTTATGTCTCTTGAGGGGAAGAAAAGCCGCTGGCGGAACCAGAAGAATGGCCTAGCGCAAAGTGGGGTACTATCACCAATGGTGTTTAACGTTTACACTAACTACCAATCAATCATTCAAACTGCGGAGCACTTCCTTTATGCTGACGACCTTACTTTGACTTTACAGGACAGAACCTTCGAAGGAGTCGAAATCAGGCTTGAGGAAGCACTTCGAGACTTTACAATTTACTATGATAGGGACTCGCTCAAACCTAATCCCACCAAAACCTAAGTCTGCTCTTTCTTCCTAAGATTTAGAAAGGCAAAAAGAAAGCTGAAGATCAGAAAAAAACACCAACTGGAAAACGCGGAGCATCATACGCGGAGTAATAACGTACTTCTCAAACTCCGCTACTCTAAATCGGGTGCCCAGCCGAACGTTCTCATAACTACAGCCAAGGCCTCAGCTTCTCCACGGGCGAGTATGCATGCCCTATCTGGGGTAAATCGACAAACGTTAAGAAAGCGGATATGGCCCTAAATGAAGCATGCCGAATAGCAACAGGGTGCCTAAAAGCAACGCACTGCAGAAAATATATCAGTGTGCGGAAATCGACTGACTGGACCTGCGAAGACGAACCACGGAGTAATAATAACACCTTATGTACTTGCGGCCAACGACAAGACATGGACCACCTGCTCCTGTGTAATCATTGTCCTGTATAAGGCCAACACCAAACCAATAAACTATTTCCGATTAAGAACCGAACACTTGAAATGAACACGCTTGGACACTAAAAAGTAAGTAAGTGTAAGGGAAGTATCTATACAAACGAGCATTTTGGGTTAATAAAAAATACCGCCCAAAATATTATAAAAGTTCTATCAAACACAAATACTTTTAGGAATTATTTTTACAAAAGGAATTAACGCGATATATATTGGGGAAAATTAGAATGGTTATAGCAAATTTCCATCCGTTCTTACACAGTCTTACCAATTTCCCACTCTCACTTCGCCATCTCCAACAAGGAGAAATATTTTCGTTATTTATGAACCACTAAATCCCATTAAGGATATTTACAATCCACAGTTAGAGAAAAATATACACGTCGAGCCGCTATAAACTAAAAGAAGCGTTGATAAAAACGTCAAACTGATAAATGATGACCCGCAAGATAAAATATAAACGAGATAAACTAAGTTAGGTCCTTCAGAAACCAATCATAAATTCTACTGGATCGCGGAGCTCGTATCAATCGGGAGAAGTTTGAGAAATTGTGTATCCCGTAGTTGGACGTTCTGAAAAAGGGCCCGGTGTGTAATATGTTCCTGTCTATGATAAAATATTGGGTGAAAGTTTCCAGTCAACTTGTTTCAAAAACAACATAGAGAAAATAGAGATAAAATAACGGAAAAATTAATATATTTCAAGCCAAAAATATTTTCGTTAAGTAAAATATTCAGTAAGACCATTTTCACTTAACTAATTTCTGTTTGCTACTCATCTACATAATATTATCGGACAATATTTTACATGTTTATTGAAAATTGACCTTGGCGTTAACACAAAACCAACCCCTTTTTTCTATTTTTTGCTTCCTCGGAAATCTAGGTTGGGCCTATCCAGTTGCATGATAGGGTGTGAATATTACACATCCATATGGATTTAGAACATCACTATACCGCAAATAGTCTACCTATTTATGTAATTAATGAACTAAAAACGATTGTATTGAGCGCTACTTGGTGCCGTTTTATGTATAGTCATACATAACAACAATGTAAGAAAAATTGGAACCCTGATGAGGTTAGTAAGATAAGAAGTATATTACTGAAATTAATCAAATGTACGAGGTTTGTCTTTTTAGTTTTGCATATACACTCAGATGCAAAAAAACGTAATGGAGAAAATTTTGGTCAAATTCAAAGTATTTAAATTTTTTTATTTTTAGCCCATAATAATTCCGTTTGCGAATTTTCGTAAAACCTTTAATGAATTTGCCACCTACAATTTAGGACTTTTTTATTATGATTATTTTGGAGTTGTTTTGTAATACGACGAGGTGGCTTTGGTGACTGTTATCATTATGTCATATTGACACTTACATTTTGTTTACCTATGATTGATCATGGTTCTTAGTATCGACGATTGTGCGAAAGCCGTTGTTCTTGTTGAAGATGAGAGAAATTATGAATATGTGGCTAGAGTACTACACACTCATCGCTCTACTATCCAAAGGGTAGTGAAAAGTTTTATACGAACTGGAACAAACAAGCGTAAAGCGGGAAGTGACAGGAAGCGCTAAACTACCGCTTTAGGTGATCGTTTTATACGAGTCAACGCTTTACGGGATCGTCATTTAACAGCGGTGCAAACAAGAAATCAGCTTCAAGAGGTTCGAAGCAATAATGTAAGTATATTTACAGTTCGTCGAACATTACATGAATCTGGTTTGCGAAGTTGTAGACCAGCAACTGGGCCTAAATTACTTACACGGCACAGAGTGGCTAGACTACAATTTTCCAGGGAACATGTACATTAAAATTTAGGATAATGGAGTAATGTTCTTTTTACGGATGAATCGAGATACTGTCTTCACTCATAAGATGGGAGAGAACGAGTATGGCGTCGAACTGGAGAGAGATTTGCGGAGTGCGCTTTCAGTCCCCGCGTTAGCCATGGAGGGGGTCCGGTGATGGTATGGGCAGGAATATCCCGAGAGGGGCACACTGAATTGGTATTTATTGAGGGTTCGTTGACTGCACACCGGTATATTAAGGAAATTTTAGCGAATCACGTAGTACCCTTTTCTCAATATATCGGCGATGATTTTCTATTAATGCAAAATAATGCGCGACCCCACTCTGCAATATGTGTCACGTAATATTTAGAGGAAGTTGGTATTAATAAAATGAACTGGCCAGCGTGTTCGCCAGATCTGAACCCAATAGAGCACGTTTGGGACGTGCATGGTAGAAATATTAGAGGTTGCGAAGTCGCACCATCCTTAATTAACAAACTTTGTTTGGCTCTAGTAGAGGAATGGCAAAACATCCAGCAAGATGATATTCACAACCTCATAGACAGCATGAGCCGACGTGTACAGGCAGCTATAAGAGTTTAGGGGAGGCAATACAAAGTATTTTTTAGCAGTTTTTCTTTGTTATTTGCGTACTTAGGTTAAGTTACGTTAAAGTTGTTTTTTTTATATTTTGTTATTGTTATCATTGTTCATGAAAACCAATACCATGTCGTTGCTTTTAATTACTATTTAAATACAGTGCTTCTGGGATGTCGATATGACATTCCTTCGATATCAGTCACCAAAGCCCCCTTCGTCGTATTAAAAATGAATACAAAAGATAATGGTAAAAATAGGAAAAGTCGTAAATTGTGGGTGGCAAAGTCATTTCGCTCCTAAAAATTAACCAATCCATATTTTCACATGAAACAAAAAACATAATACTTAGAAGACATGGTTGCAACCGACAAACAAGGTTTTACGAAAATCCGCTAACGGATTATTCCACAGGATGTTTCAAAGTTAGGATAAAAAAACATCTTTCGATTAACACCGTATAATAAGTCAAGTACAAAATTTTACTAAAAAACTCACTATACTAAATTAAAATTTATAAATTTTTACAGTGTGCTAAAAAATCATCAAAATAGGATTAAAAATAAAAAAAACTGAAATACTTTAAATTTGACCAAAATTTTCTCTGTTGCGTTTTTTTTTGCATCTGAGTGTAGTTGCTTAGAGGGCGCCACCAATAAAATCTTCCGACGCAAATGTAACTTCAATCTTTTGTTGACATAAATCGAGAGTTTCATTACAATACAACAAGTCGTGTAGATACAGTGAATTTTTGAAAATAGCAAGTTGGTCGAAAAATGGATCTTAGCCGAGAAAATTTTCGTGCAATAATTTTTTACAATTTTCTGCGAGTATTATCCTAACGGCAACGTTTCGCTAAAACGGTTTCTGTGTTTGGGAATAAAGCATCACACCAGTCAACTATTTCCCGCTGATATTGCGAATTTCAACGTGGTGGCAGTCTCAGCGGCGAATCCAGGCCAGCTCCACCCAAAACAGCAGTCCCACAACAAAACATTGATGCGGTTCGTCAGCTAATTAAGGATGGCTGCCGTGTAACATACCGGAAGATAGAGGCATCTTTGGGCATTTCAAAGACCTCGATCCAAAACATGCTACTTGAAGAACTGGCTGTTACGAAATTGGTTTCTCGTTGGATCCATCATTTGCTCACAGAGGAGCAAAAAGCGGTTCGCGTCAGAGTCTAAAAGACAATAGATTTTTGGAGCTTCAAAACATCGAATTGTTAAACCATCCACTGTATAGCCCCGACCTAACTCCCAGTGACTTCTCCACGTTCCCAAAGATCAAGAATTCGCAAAAGCGAATGCAGGGAATCCAAGGGAAAACGCAAAGCAAATGCAGAGAGAGACAAAATATTAAACATTTAGATAAGTGTTCATCAAATAAAGAAAATATAATTTAGGAAAAGATGGTAGGCGTTCCAGTAGTGCAGAAAGCAGATTATTAAAGCTCGGCGTGAGTGAAAACTCACGCGAGATCGAATTTGACCACGCCGGGAAACTTTTATAATAAACAAAGTTATTTTCATGTTTAGAGGATCGGTACTCGTCCGAAGCAGTCGAAGCAGCAGTCGTGGATAATAATAAGACAATAAGTGACTCTTAGTAAAGACAATGAAAAGGCAATTTACTTAACACACTATACAAAACGGTTGGTCCTTTAATAAAATTATATACTCGCTAACAAAATATACAGAATAAAAGTGATTAGGTACATTTAAAGTAATTACTATTTAAATGGGAATAAGCCACTATATTAAGGTACATTTAAAAAACGAATTTAAGTATATCTGGAGCTTAAAATAAGAATTAAGCATTATTGCAATAAAACTCCATCTAATTCTTATTTTTCTCTATATTATAAATAGTAAAAAAATTACGAAAACATGTTTCTGATTACCATTTTTTTTATATATTTTTCGTGTTTCCATAATCAAGCTATATGTAAGTAAAAATAGATTTAATACAATCCAATTATAACGTATCCCTAGTAGGATAAGTAGCCACGACCGATTCAATGACTCACGATGCTAATCATCTACCTGCGTGATACCTGTTCAACCAAACCAAAACAGATTGTTTTGTCATTTTACAAAAGGGCAACTACCTTTCAACTGTTCCTAACCATTTACTTTATTAGGTAATTCCGTGAAGATTTTCTCTTTTGCACATATTGTATTCAATTAGTGTAATATTTTTCGATTGGATAAACAATTTATTGTTGTATTAATTATACTTTTATGCTTGGTGTGAGTTTTCTGACCCACTTTCACTAAAATGTATATTATCAAATAGCGATGCTTACGTATGCAGAACTAGCAAGGTTCTTTTTTTATTCGAATGCAAATTATTGGAACACCTACATTTTTAACAGAACAAAAGGTACTCACCTGTTAATAACACCCTCTCAAAAAACAGTAATTAATAAACTTGAACTTTAGTACACATTATTCACAAAAACAACCGATGTTAACGTCTGGTAATATTTTTCAACAAATTATCACTACGAAAGTATTCTACAATAGCAAATTACCGAATTATTTTATTTAATTTGGAGGAAAACGCTCATACGTGTCGAATTCCTCAGTCAATCGAACTCCACTAACAACTAACAGTGATTGGCGTCCCTACAGCTGATTATCAAATAATTGTGACTATCTTCAGAGCTATTAGAATATACCATACACACGTGGGCGCTTTCCCAAACTACACTCTTATTGGATATAACCAGATCCATAAATTTGTAAATTATTTTAAACACCAATCAAATTTAAAATTTTTTACGAAAATACTCGACGTTTTATTGATACTACCGTAAATGAACGAGCTTCAGTAGTGGTATGAAGTTCTGTCAATAGTAAGTACTGTCAACCTTTAAAACAGAAGTATTTTATCCTTCTTTATACTGCTTGTGACAATAGAGAGAGACAATCACAACTGCAAATGACCGTTAGTTCATTGGAATGTCAAAAGGAAACCAATTGTGATAACAAATAAAAATGGCGGACGAACAATTACCTGCCGGGTGGGAAAAACGTCTTAGTAGATCAACTGGTAAGATTTTAATAGATAAAATTCACTTATTAATTAAAAAAATAAATTCTATATTTATCAGTTAATGTTCTGTTCCTTTAATTCGCTTATAAAATAAATTATTAATAGTAATAGATCTAAATCCTCTATTGGTAAAAACTAACTCATTTAGTGTAAAACTCAAAGACGTCTTATTCATTCTCTTATGTTTTAGGTCAACATTATTATTTGAATATATATACGAAAGAATCTCAATGGGATGCTCCTGATAAGCCAGCAGAACCAGTGTCATCTAGTGGTCCAGAACAAGTCCAATGTTCACATTTGTTGGTCAAACATAAAGATTCTAGAAGGCCTTCTTCATGGAGGGAAGAGAACATTGTGCGCACAAAAGATGAAGCTCTAGATATCGTTAAATGTAAGTTGAAAGATGCTTATATATTATTTACAATTAGCTAATCCACCATGTCATTTTCTTTTAGCATATAGAGAACAAATTGCTCAAGGTAAAAACTCATTTGCTGAGTTAGCGTCAAAATACTCAGACTGTTCCTCTGCCAAAAGGGGTGGTGATTTGGGACCATTCGGTAAAGGAGCTATGCAGAAACCTTTTGAAGATGCCGCTTTTGCACTTAAGGTTGGAGAACTCTCAGAACCTGTGTTCACAGATTCAGGAGTACACATTATATTGCGCACTGTCTAATTTAGCAGTAGTCCAGGCTTGCATTTTGAAACCATTGTTGAACAAAGATATTGCTAGTAAGAAATTTATGTACAGATAACTATTTTTTTTAGTTTCTTTGGAATTAAGATATATTCAATAAACACCTGCTACAATGTAGCAGCTGCAACAGAAACCTTATGTTTATCTTTCATGGTAAAATTTAACTGCAGGTTTACAGTTCTGTTGGTATTAGAAAAACATGCCCTAGATTGAGGAGAGAGACTTTTGTCTGAAGTTAAATACTATATATGGGATTAAACCAAAATTGATTGCAAGTAAAATCACATTTTTAACTGCAATTTGATTCTATATCCACTCCAGAATCATTTTCAAAAAATAGTGACATGTGTTTTTATTATCTAAAGTTGTTTAGATAACTGAATGTTGTTTTTTGTAGACTTTTATCCTATTTTATTACATCTAGAAATTAGATCCCATTATCATACAAATATTAACTATAGAAATAATATTCAAATTATTATTTATTAAGTCAAGAACTATCGAATTTGTACATCAATTACTTTGCTGTTGCTATTTTTACAAGCCTTTACGATAAGTAGTCTTAGATATATTTAATATGGTTTCAAATTGTTCATTGACAAATTCAATCAGATCAATATACTTCCTCTTTTTCACCAATATAAGCCTATCATAGTGTGAATATCAGTTTAAATAAAACAATATATATATCTGTGAATTCTAATTTTTAAGTCTCCGATCTAATTTGAGAGTATGAGAAATGATTTTGTTGTTTTTTATTGCATTTATTGACTTGCTAATGTATATTTGATTTTGACTAGTATTAAATGTTCAATTATCTATTAATAAAACTTATTAAATGACCTTGGTTTCATTATACACTTTTTTCTTTTACAAGAAAAAATTCACATAAAAATATAAGTAGATAGGTAAAATAAAAATAACACTTTATTGAACTTTCTATAATGGTGCACAAACTTTCATTAATCTATAAGGATTAGAACCACTAACAAACTGTACTTCCTCATCTAATCCAGGATAATCTTTGACCCATTTCCTTTCTCTGTAATAATCCATACAACTGGTCAGTTCTTTTTTTGAGTAGCCTGGCACATGTACTGGAACAAATGGATCTAGATGTTCAAAACCATCTTTGCCGAGCAAATACCTAAAAAAACAATTTAAAATGACCATTTACCTTATGCTCAAGTAATGACATTCACAACCACAGTAGTTTCAAAATTTAGAGCAGACATGTAAGTTATGTTTGGGAAGTATTGCACCAAAAGTTACATTTATTAGCTGCGAAATTGAATTTAAAGAACAGTTACCTAGGCATATGTGATATCTGATCTTTTTCAGCAATTGCTATTTCATCTACAGTCACAACAACAGCTCCATTATTCCAATCAAACTTTGTTAAATTCATAAAACCTTCGGTAAGGGTCACTTTTTGAGGATGTACCATTTCTTTTTTCTCTGTGTATACTCTGGTGTTAGGATAAAAGAAGGCATTGAATCCATCAACTGCTACCAATGTTTTGAATACTCCTCTAACAGAGAGTGTTTTAATTTCATCACATAAGGCTACTACAGTATCTGAAGCATATTTCACCTAAAAATAACTAATAAAATTAGAGATATTTAGTATAAGGATAAGGGAAATATGATTTGCATATATTACAATAAAATGTTTACCCTGTTTATTCCGTGATCAATAAGTTCAGAAAGAGGAGAATCCTTCTGAGTTATTTCTCTCTTACTCCAAGCATATTCTTTAGTAGTTTTTGCCTCTGGGTTTGAGAGTATATGGGAATTCTGTGTTTTGAAATGTAGCAACCAAGCGGCAGCATCTATATTCAAATCAACAAAACCTTCTTTGGTATCACTGTTGCTATATTCTTGACATCTACGCATCCAATTGCCCAGCCATGGTATATGTACAATGAGGTAACCTGCTTTGTGAGCATAATGTAGAACATGAGCCAAACAAAGCGTCTTACCGCTACCTTTTTTGCCATACAAAACAAATCGTACTATGGGTTTGGAATAATCAACAGTCTTTAGGCAATTTATAATGTCTAGGGAGGGTTGTCTGATCATCAAACAAGTTTCATTGAATGTTTTAGTTTGTACATTAAACGATTTCGGAATACCGCCATGCAAAAAGATCTGTTTTTTTTCCTTCTCTGATATTTGATAGAATTGAGCGATATGGTCACTTGTGTGTTTTAAACAGTCTGATTCACTAGTTCTAAACCTTTGCAATTTTTCAATATTTAGAAGTATTGGAGCACTTGATAGATTACACACTGGTACTTTACGAGGTAATACATTTTTTGGAAACACTCTGATTAGGACATTAAACTTAAACATTTTAACATTTATTACTTCAAAAATTGAAATAGGTTAAGCTGATCTTATATCTGAAAAAAAGAAGATTTATAAAACTACAGAAGAACTTCATACCTATTTCGGATAATGTACATGAATTTGAATGTCAAATTTTCGTATTCTGTGATACCGTGATCAAACGTTTTGTAGCGTGTATATATTGTAAGGTTATAGTATAGTTTTGTATTAACTTTTATTTGTATGTAATGTAATTAATAATTTTACGAATTTAATAGCGCAAATTATATATTCCGCTTTGTACAAACATTCTATGAAACTTTAATTTTTTACCAGTAATTCCTATCTTTCTTATTTATCGAAGCCGACATACAAGCCATGGAGAGCCAATTATTGGATTTTAGTGTTGTTAAACAGAAAATAATTAAAACAGAGTAAGTTTTTTAACAATTTTATAATATAACTTAGTAATACAATTTCAGCTGTACGGTTAAAGATGTTAAAAAATATTGTAAACATAGATCTGAAAAGTAGGTAACATTACTCCTATTTTTTTGTTCTAGTGAATTGTTGAATAAGTATATAGAAATTAATAACAAACTTAAAAAGAACGTACAGACAAGTAAAGAATTGAAATCTCAATTAGAAAGATCACAGCTAGAGCAAGAAAGAAGTGAGTATTCACAGAAAACGTTACAATCAAAGTACAATGATTTAGAAAGCAAATATAATGAAGTTATGGATCAGATGGTAAATTTACAAAGAAAATATGGCGAAAAATTAATTTCATCTCAAACAACTATACAAGATATGCAAGTTGAACTTGCATTGTTGAAAGAACTATCGGATAATTCGTCAAATGCGGATATGACCATCCAGGAATTAAAGAAAAAGATAGAAGAACACGAAGAGACTGAGGAACAGATTAGTAAAGATAACTTAAGGTTAGAAAAAGAAATTTTAAATCTACAACAACAAATAACTCGTAATAAAGAAGAATATGATAAAAACATACAAGTCTTACAGAGGGAGAAAGATGAAATAAGTAGTCGTTTATATCATACACAAAGTGAGGTAAGTTTTTAAATAATTTTTTATTTAGATAGTAGTAGTTAAAAGACATTTGACCATTTGTATTTGTAGAATAAAATATAAATATGTACTTGATGTATACAGTAGAAAAGAAATGATGCATTCAAAAATCACATGAAATAAATACAATTTTAAATATTATATATAACAATTTTAAACAATTTTAAATATTATATATACAAAATAAATATGTAGATGATTTTTTGTATCTAAACATTAATTTTTTGTTATATTAAGTAAATACTGTTTGTAATTTTAGCAAAAAGAACAACTCAAGAAGCATGCTGAAATTTGCCATTTTAAGGATATAAAAATAAGTCAGTTAGAATATCAAGTATCTGATGTAACAGCTCTAAAGGAATTAGTTAAACTTCTCACATTTGAAAAAGAACAGCTGAAACAAGAAAGTATATCCAAATATATTCCCAAGTCAGTTGTAAGTGTTGGTTTGCAAACTGATCTGATTTCAGAACCATTTTTCAGTAATAATTTAGAATTTGGTGAATCTGATATGTTTCTATGTGATATCTTTAAAGAAATGATAAATTATACAACATTGTTATCACCACTAAGATCTAATTCACCTGAAATTGAATACTGTTTAGATAATGTAAAAAATGCATCTCATATATCTGCAAATATTTCTAGTGAAGAAATAAAAGAAAATAATTCTCTTAAAGGGAATGATGATATACATGTAAATAATTCCACATATGAGAATGGTATTGCAGTTTCACACAGTATGGAAGATGACGAAGATTATATGCTAGTAGATTCAGGAATTTCATCTTTCTGTACACCAATCACACCACTTAGCGACATTAGCAAAGATTACTTTAGCAATAAATCAGATTTTGAAGACTTTAATAAAATCAAAAATAAACGATATAAAAAGGCAAGATATTTAAAACAAAGAAGGAAAACTATTTCCAAAATGAAACACTTTCTAAAGAGAAAAAAGAAACTAGTAAATTGTGATCCAGTGCTAAGCGCTTTAAAAGTTTTAAAACAATCTAACATTAACTTCATTATTTCCAGTGAAGAAATATTTTCTTCAGTTCAGAATAAGTCTATTAAAAAGGTGTGCCAACAACTTAAGATAAAAACCCGAAATGTTGAATATCTCACTTGTGCACAAATCAGTTGTAGACAAAGTTGTATGTTAGTTGAAGATGGCAGTTTGTTGGGATTCTTTGAATCTAACAAAAATACAACCCATTGTAATGAAAAAATATCAATAGAATCTAAACAACACAATTCTATTTCAGACTTAACAAATACACTGCTCCCTAATTGTTCTCCAGAAGTTGTCTTGGATAAGCTGGCAGAACTAGTGAGCGAGAAACTCAAAAATAATAAGACACATTGGCCTTCAACTGAATGTAACTTAGAATACCTATCCGAGTCAGAAGCAGAGTTACGAAGTTTATTTAGTAATTCTGTATTGGATACAAATGGAATAATAGAATCTGACATTAACATTATTGATTTAAAACTATCAAATGAGGAGCTAATTCCAAGGAATATCTCAGCAGAAATAACTTCCTCTACAGATGCTCCTTTAGTTGAAAATAATAGGAGTATTTCATATTCAGTAAGTTCTGATAATGGTGTCAGTACATGTCTTCCAATTCAAACAGAATCTACCAATTTTATAAATAAACATATGGTAGATTATAATTGTGAAAAAATTATACACCCCACTCAGGTATCAATTTGTGAATATAATCCTAAAGAACCTAAAACTACTGATAATATTACAAAAATGAGCATTCAACATTTGTCAGATAAAAAAAATGAAAATCATGATAAAATAGCAACTGTAGAACCATTTTTAGAACTAGATGTACAAACTGATAAAGAAACAGACATAATAAAATCTGTTTCTGTTAAAGAGAGATGTGTCGACCATACACAAAATCCCACTACAATAGAAACAAAAGATTGCCAAAGCTATGACAGTTTAGACATGAACAAACTATCTGACATTGCTTTGAAAGAAGAAATAGGACTGAATGATGCTGTTAATGGAATAACTTGCACTGGTAGCTTTAATAATGCAACTAATGATACTACAAGAAATACCCTTTTGAATATTTATCCACAGGATAATCAGGATATCATAGAAGGTGCCTATTTATCAAAAGAACCACCTGATAAATTAGAAAGTGAAAAAATAGATACTGTGGATCTTGTTGAAAAATCAAAAAATGTATCTACACAAAAAGCTTCTTATAATAAAGAAAAAGCCTTAGATTTAGTAATAAATGAACGAAAAGTAGAACTATTGGAAACATCTGTGTTACCTTCAGTCATAGACTCTGGTTGTTTATCTAAAGAACCCCCTGATAAATTACAAAGTCAAAAACCAATTACTGTGGATCTTGTCGAAAAATCAAAAAGTAGTATTTCTACAAAAAATGATTCTTATAATCAAGAAAAAGCCTTAGATTTAGTAATAAATGAACCAAAAGTACAAATATTGGAAACATATGTGTTACCTTCAGCCATAGACTCAAATGAAAATGATCACATATGTTGTAAAACTGTTAAAGATGGTTTTAGCAAAATATATTCACCTAAAATTTATTCTGATGAATTGGATACCCATTTCCAACTGCCTCTTCCTATGGATGAAGACTATAATGTGGAACTGAGTCATGTTCCGAGGGAAGCTTCAAATTGTATCGACTTGCCTGATGATGAAGGTCAAGATAGATGCCTGATACAAAATTTAAGAGATTTTAATCATAAGCTTGATTTGAATTTGTCCTTTTCATTTGAAGAAAGAGACGAAAATGAAACTACTAGAACTATTTCTAGAACACCAAGCCCCAGCATAGACAGTAATTCTGTTTATACAATGTCTCCTTCAAATATTTTAGATATCTATAGGATAGCACCAGCATGTATCAGTCCACTAAGTCCAAATAGTACACTTAAAGATGAAGTTGATGAAGTAGAAATTAAAAATGAGACTGATCAAGTTAAGAATATTGATTTAAACAATGAAAGTATATCTTTAAAGCAAATGTCTCCATTAAAAAAATGTATAGACTTTCTGTCAAACACAGGAGATAGTATTATGTCAGATTCAACCATATCTCCAACTTCCAAATGCATAAATTATGTTTTAAAACATGAACAAATGTTACTGCCAGAGATAGATTCATTTTTACAACAATTCGAATCTGATAAAAGCTTTAGTGACTTGAATAATTCCACAAATGTTGTTGGAAGTTCTTGTAATCAGGGTCTCACTAAATCTCCACCCAATAGAAAAAGAATATCACGGTTTCGATCACCAACAAATTGTTCTGCCAGAGTTCCAACTCCCCAAAAGAAAAGCATTAAAAATTTAACAAAACATTTTGAATCAGCTAATTCAGAAGGGTCTCTTGTGTCACAACCATCTCCAAATAAAAATTTGACTCAAGTTACTTCTGATTCAACAACTTCTATTCACATTCCGGCAGGGCTTGCAATACTTGCAACCAAATGCAATCCTGCCATATCTACTAAGCCTTCTATAAATGTTTTTCCAGAAAATAATCATTACTTATCAGCTGCTACTTCTTGTATGCGAGCTAGTTCTTCTCTTGAAACTGAAATGTCAATTTATTCTCCATTACCTCTTATTGCAAGAAAATGTGAATTGTTTTGTAATCCTAGTGGAAGTATCTCTCCACCAATACCTAAAATCACATATGGATTGTCTTCACCTGTTTCTTCTCCAGTGTCTCCAGTAGTAAACTGTCCTGAATCACCTGACCAAGTAATGCTGTTGCAACATGAAACTGTGTATCCAAAAATTATACCACTGGAGAAAATTGAAGATGATGGTTTAATAAATAAGATGAAAAACAAAACTCCTAATAATGATAGTAAATGTAGTGAAGGTGATCTAAAGAATAATCAACCATGTATTAGGAGCAAATATGGACGAGTGATAAAAGTTAAAAAATACCCTGATTACTATGATGGTAGTTATGATGACATAGGTAAATCCACAAAATTCACAAAAACATCATCTGTAGCTGAATCAGAAGACAAAAATAGACATGAATTGGAAGCTAAAAATGAAAGTGGAAGCAATGAAAAAATGTTAGTGAACAAAGTAGATGAAACAAGTTGTAGTGAACAGGTCATTCAAGTGCCAGATCAGGCAAAGAAACCAAAACTAGCTAAAAAGTTGACAAAACTTCAGTCTAGTGTAAAGAGACAAATGAAACAGACACAAGTTATGTTTCGACAACCAGCAACAAATATCTGTGATAATAAGTTAGAGATTTCAGACCAACCAGAAGAAATGGAAACAGAAATTAGCAATAAGAAAATTAAAATTGTCCAAAATGTGCTCATACCTCCAAATGCAAGTTCTCCCATTGATCTACTGCAATCCAAAAGGTCAGTTCCTGATCATAATTCTAACCAGATAAAACCAGAGCCCTTTGCTCCACAGCGAAGTAATTGTGATGTAATATCTTCTATTATAAGCCAAATGGACAAAATTAGGTCCCATAAAACTGTGATTATGTCTAAAAGGGTATCAACTCCTAAAAGTATCAACGAAAAGGAATGGAGGAGAGGATTGCTAGATATAGCAGAAACCATTTACAATAGAGATATTAATATGCCAAATATTTACGGTAATAGAAGCTTCAAAAAATTAGGATTATTGAAGAGGGACGCGAAAGTATCAGGTAAGCATTCATTTCATTAAATCTTTAGATTAAAATTCATCATCGCAATTTTTGTATGCTAATTGTTAGTAGTAAAAGAAAATGTTTACTTAAATTGTATATTTTTCAAAACAAAAGCCTTCACATTCTTAAATGTGAACATCATAAAAATTTCAGAATCAATTTAAAATCACAGAATAATCGAAAATCATATAGAAAACCATTGTATTTTCAAAATATAAATCACTGAGAGTTTGTTTTTTATTTTTTAGCCAAGATTGGGTTTTTGCTGAAGAAATTTTCGGGCCTTCCCAGCGATGAAATCCTACCAGAAAACATTATCGTTGAATTCGCCAGACTGAGTGTTGATTATATTATAGAGTAAGTATGCCAAGGAATTTCTGTAATGGATTTCAATAATAAGAGTAAAAATTGTCTAATCTATTCACACACCAGTTCCAAAGAGTAACAAGTCTTAATTTTAGTGATTTCGAGTAAAATATTGGGAAGTGCTTCAATAACCAATATTTACGAGTTCCAAAGGGTAATAACTCTATAATAACGTTTTGTGAAGATGTCACACCTATTTTTTTCATAAATTGATACTTATTTTAATTTCAAAGTTTAACAATTCGAGTTGTTTCATTTTGTAACTGATTTCTTTTCCTAAGTGATATATTTTTTCAGTTCCAAACCTTAACGTTTCCAAATTTTACACTTCAAAATTGGTAACATGGCTTAGCCTTGGTTCACTTTTTGAGTATTTTTTGAGAATTTTGAACATTTTGACTAAAATGGATCAAAAATGTGATTTTTAACAAAATCTGAGTGTATTTTACAGTTAGCTTGTCAAAAGGAAGGATTCTACAAGTTAAACAAGGTTACGAAGGTAATTAATTTAGAGAATAATGCTGGAAATAAAGGAAAACCTATTTTACAACCATCGACCACTCAGATTATCAGAATGATTCCGTCTGGATCTGAATCAAATTTTTCTTGTGAATATGATGAAATATTCATTCCAGAATCCTCTGATACATTATCTGACATGATACCAGATACTATTAAATGCCAAAAGGTACCTGTTTCTACGGCTAGCATAAGGGATGCAACAGCTCCTGGTGTAAATAATGAATCAGCACCTAATAATAGTAGTAGGAGTACTTCAAAAAGTTCTGAAAAGCGAGCCTTTGAAGTGGACTAAGAATATATAAAAATATATGCGCAATTCTGGGCAAGCTTTTACAAATTCTGCTGGGAAAGAGATTCCAGCCTGTAAAGTGCAAGGATATTGCACTGAGAAATGCGGACTAAAATGTTCGACGAAAGTATCTGATGAAGAGAGGCAACAGATTCACACAAGTTATTGGTCTTTACCAGATATCAACAGACAATGGGACTTCTTAGTTAAAAATCTTAAACCTATCAGGCCTAAATATTCTATGAAGCAGCCTGGTAGTACAAGGTAATGCAATTATGGATACTGTTTCAATTTACTATCCGACAAGCGAGAGCTGGCGGGTTGCGCGTAGAACAAATTGAAAAGTGGAAGGGATTGCTCATTTCTATTGCTGTCAGCTACGAGTTCACATCGTGTGATTAGTGTTAGATTTCTGACAGTGTTGTTAAGTATTTACATTTTTATTTGGAGTGGCCCTATATTATAAACTATTATTTATATTTAGAACAAAGAAGGAGTGGAGACCAACAACATAAAAGAAATTTTACAGATAACGCACGAATATTATACAAATTTCTATAAAACAGAACCAAAACCAACCCAAGAAATCCATAATCAGTTACAACTGAAAATAAGAATGTTAACTCTGACCTACAACCAGAAATCAGTAAAAATGAAATACAAAGGCATTCAAAGAAATGAAGAATAATAAATCTCCTGGGAAAGATGGAATAACTGTGGAAATGCTAAAAAATGGGGGAAAAACTACAGTGGAAGTTCTTTATGTATTAATGAATAAAATATTGAACACAAAACAAATACCCACCACATGGAACGAGGCAATAACACTATTACTATTTAAGAAAGG
The DNA here is from genome assembly GCF_040954645.1 of Diabrotica undecimpunctata. Lineage (NCBI taxonomy): Eukaryota > Metazoa > Arthropoda > Insecta > Coleoptera > Chrysomelidae > Diabrotica > Diabrotica undecimpunctata. The sequence continues at coordinate 325,897 of NC_092803.1, forward strand.
CGATAGAAAAGATCTGAAAAACTATAAGCCCATAACGCTACTGAATGTAATGTACAAACCGTTAACTAAACTACTAACAAACAGATTAACAACTAAGTTAGATAATTACCAGTCAAGAGAGAAAGCCGGTTTTAGAAAAGGATTCAGTACAAGCGACCATCTGCTTACGATAAAAATATTGATTGAAAAGGCCAACGAATATCAAATCCCAATGTATATGGCATTTGTAGACTTTGAAAAAGCATTCGATAAGGTGGAATATTGGGCAGTAAAGAAGTCTTTACAAAATGGGAGAATTGACTATAGATATACGGACTTAATTTCCAATATATATGATCAAGCAACAACATCCATCAAAATAGTTGAACAAACGGAGCCCATTAAGATACGGCGAGGAGTCAGACATGGTGACACTATATCACCCAAACTATTCAATCAAGCTTTGGAAGACGTTATGAGGAAACTACAATGGGAAAAACGGGGTATTAATATAAGTGGCCAATACTTGAGTCACTTGAGATATGCAGACGACATTGAATAACAGATAAAAGGGAAGAAGTACAAAATATGATGGATGAATTAAATAGTGGATCAACAAAAATAGGTCTACAAATGAATTATAATAAAACGAAAATTATGACCAACCAACCAGAAGAATTAATAATTATAATTGCACAAACAACTATAGAACAAGTAAAAGAATATGTCTATTTGGGACCACTAGTTAAATTAAATAAAGAAAATCAGACCAGAGAAATAAAGAGAAGGATACAGTTGGCTTGGGTATCCTTCAGAAAACTTTCCTATAATCTTAAAAAATAGAAAATACTCCCAATATTTAAAAACAAGAGTCTTCAACCAATGTATACTTCCAGTTCTCACCTACGGTTCTAAAACTTGGACGTTTACAAAGGAAAACATGGAAAAAATAGCAAAGACCCAAAGAGCCATGGAAAGGCAAATGCTGAACATCAGGCTATCAGACAAGAAAATAAATACTTGGATCCGCAACAAAACAAAAGTAACCGATGTATTAACGCAGATAGCAAAACTTAAGTGGAAGTTCGCTGGATATACTATGAGACATAAAGATGACAGATGGAATAAGATGATTATTATACACTGGAGACCATAATATGGTCTCCAACTAACTATATTATAGTTACAAACGAAAAAAAGGAAGGCCACAAATGAGATGGTCAGTTAATGTTGTGGTTAATGTGAGTGTCAAAGCTTTCCTAGGTCTTACATACTCTAATTTTTTATGTACAATCCGACAAGCGAGAGCTGGCGGGTGAGCTGCGCGAAAATAGAAAAGGAATTATTCTAAGAGAGATAGGAGAAGTACTGAATTGCCTTAAATCAAAAATTTAGTTGGGATCTGAAAATTAAAATTACGTTAATTAATAAATATGATCCGTGGTTGTGTGGATGCGTGTGTGATAAACTTATTTATCACGAAAACAAAATAAAAAATAATAATAATATTGAATAAAACGTAGAAAAAACTGTTAATATTTATTTTCGTAAATCGTAATTAATTCTCGAAGGGAAGGTATTTTTGAATTGTATGTATCGCGAACAGATGCAATTTGTGTCGTAATGATTACTAAACTAAACACAACACAGAACACACCTTCTTTGTTTGTTTTCTAAGCCAGAGGATAAACTCAAGTATTATCGGCCTTTTATCTTGTGATGTCATTGTTTACAATATCATATTTCGTTTCCCATTTATGAAAAATGCAACGTATCGAAATGTATAATTAAAGTGTCCAGCATATCTGTAGTAAATAAACATATTAGTCGATTAGAAAAAAAAATGATTTAAAAATGTCTTCTTTAACTGTAGTATGTTTTTTTGACTTGCAAGCAGTTTAATGCGATGCAATGCATGTTCTTATAGAACGTGAAAAAAAACGTGCTCTGAAAGGAGGACCACTGTATGTGTCTTCACAACAAAAACCTATAATAAATTTGTTCATACATTTACATATTGTTCAAGTAGAAAAATCAGCTCCCTACGCAATTGTATACAAAAAATCATTTTTTGAAAAAGAATTCATAAGTATACATGTTGATCGGAGAACAAGAGGACAGCCATTAAGCTAAACCCTGCTTATAGCTATCCAGCAGGTATTTCACGTGTAAAGAAACAAGACCTGATTTCCTTGTGCAATTCTGGGTCGATTCCAAGAACATATTGGGATTATTATCACGGCCTTCCTGTAGCCTCCACAGCGGTAGACGACGAAAACGTATTATCAGATTAATAAATTAAGGTTTTGTAGTATATTTAATAAATATAGAACCACACTTTTTTTTTGTTTTCAAACAAATCTCATACCTTATTTGAACTTTTAATGAGATAAGAAAAATATTTAGTTCCAAAGTGTAACAACTAGACAAACACCTTGAAATTATTTATTATATATATCTATATATTTCTTTTTTAATAACATCATAGGTTAGCTTGTATCTCTTGAAACATTAATAAAATATGTTGATATTATATTAACAAAATAATAAAATGATCTGACACAAACATGCTGAAGAATAGATTTTCCTTGTTTTCTCGTAACTAATGATTTCTGACTTGTTACACTTCGGAACTGGTGTATCGATATGATTATTTCAGACTGAAACTGTTTTGTCATTTTTTAGCATAATCATTTACCAACTCTCAAGAGATAAAGACAAGCCCGAAGACTGCTATCCAGCACCACTTATGACACCAACACAGCGGAAATTCCTGCGTTTATTGATTCAACTGGAACAGAAAAGGATAAACATTATTGAAAGGTTCTATTGTAGAATCCAATATTATGTATGTAGAAATGGTAAGTACCAATCGTCTCATATTTTGATGTTCTGTTAGGCTCCATACTTCTTTATTGTATAAATGTGTAAATTGCCAACATTTATAATCAGAGGTTTTTAATTATTTGTATTTATTAGAATCTTTTGACTTTACTATGAATTTTTTGTGATATCCAAAGTTACATGGTAGATTTATCATAAGTAATTTAGAATATATGATAAAGTTGAGTTAAACCACGAGCTTAAGCGGGTCACCAAAAACGAAATTTTGTTTCTATTATCCTCTGATATGTTTTTATTCCAATGCTACAAAATAATCAATATGATCATTGATCATAATATGATGATCGACTGACTGCTTCCCCCTTTCTATGATTTCCTTTTTGCTAACCTTTATTTGATCTTCGCGGTTCAACTCAGATTTCTCTTATAGTCTATTTTTAATAATTATAATATTTTTAGATATATCTGTGAAAGTGGGCATTCCATTGACCCGATTATTCATGGGCTTATGTCGACTTAGAGCAGACATTAACATGATGCGCACCTTTTGCTGTGAAGCCTTCTACTACGCGGGCGAGGTTGCCATACCAATTCTTTTTACCGTTTTAACTTCATGGGCCGATGTTATACCTCTATACTCAGAGGTTGATGGTAAGTTAGTGTATATCTACTATAGGGTTTCCAGTGAAATTGAGTTACTTTCAATTTTATAAATAAATAGAAAAAATTTTTACTATGTAACTGTCTGTTTTTAGTATATCCCATGGCGAAGGTACTAGTTCAGTTAGTGTATGTAATGAAAGGAAAAAAACCAGAATGCAACAGTTATGCTTTAAGAGATTTACTGGATAAATACTACGGCTATCCCAAAGAAAGAAGGGACTGTGACGAATTTTTCCAAGAAATTTACCAGCACTATTTAGGTAAGTATGTGTAGAGAACCATCCATCCATCCTATTGCTCTAAAACTCAATTCGAGCTCTGGCCTCCCTCAGCAAACCTTATTATTCACTATCGTTTGTAGCCATTCTCCTCCACAATCGATTGCCGATAAGATTTCTTGCGTCCTCGTACACAATCATTATCCCAGTTTCGTGTAGAGAACCGTGTTTGAATAAAATATTTTCATTATTTTTAGAAAAACCTTGCGAGTCCACCGAGTATGCTATAAGACTGTACCTCAAGCACAAGGATAAACCTTGGGCGTATAAGAAATTGAATGAATTGTTCAAACCGTTGATTTACAAGATACCGCCAGAAAATTCAAATTTTAAGGCAGCAAATATAATATTAATTGGTAAATTATTGAAATATTTCAACAGCGGAATGGAATTTGACAAAAAGTGTCTTGTAGAGATGAAGTTGTGGTTCGAAGGACTCTTGGAAGGTAAGTCGTGCATATAATGAGTTAAACTATGAATTTTTCCTTATATACAAGTAGATGTGTCCATATATAGTTCTTTGTTGGGTCCAAATCGAGTTAACGGTTGAGTTTACCGAAAGCTGAATATAGCTGCAAATGTCAACCATGAAATAAAATGGTTCGATTTGGCAGTGTTTTTATAATGCATATGTTGTATGCTTTAAATATAAAGAGAGAAAACTTTTAAAAAGTACATTTTGATTATACTATTTTATGAATTGGATGGACCACTGGATGGACGACATTAGACGAATATCCAAGAAATGGCAACAAGAAGCATAGAACCGTGAAGAGTGGCGAAAAATGGGAGAGACGTATGTCCAGCAGTGGACAGAAGAGGTTGTATGATGATGATTTAATTAATTCTGCAATTTTTAATTTATATGAAACAATAACGAGTAAATATTTGTCTATTTCGAGATTAATTGCAAACATCTGTTGCAATCTCGCAATTTGATGATTGTCAAATCTATCTCCTAATCTATTAAAGAGTAACTGTCAAAAAAAATTCTAATAATTAACTACAGGAACAAATATTGACTCATTCTTGTTTTATATAAATCAAAAATTGCAGAATTCATAACATAATATATGTACTTTTCTTAAGCTTTATCTCTTTATATATGAAGCATACAGCATGTACGTTATAAAAATATGCCAACACTGCTAAACCGAAATTTTTTGTTATATGTTTGACATTTGCAGCTATAATCAGCTTGTACTTTCGGTAAACTTAACCGAGATAACTATAGTTAAAATGGTATTTATCGTGAAAAATTTATTTCCACTTTTATTTTATTCCATTATACTACTGTTTAGGCTTTTATATTATCTTAACGGCTTGCGGTAATATATTGTTACGTTTTTATGTGTGTTCAGAGATTAAGTGGAGCAAGCGTGGTTTAATTAACTTTATGTTAACTCCAAAAACAAAGTCACTAAATTACAAATATCATAAATTCTAATTACATTAATAATTATTGCTGACAATCCACACTGATATCGCTTACAAAACAATTCTCCAATACTAATTGTCAAAGGCCGCCTCAACGGGCTTATATAAGGGAACAAGATGTTCTGGAATTTTACCGTCGGCGACGAGTGAAAAGAAAATTCTCGACTTCGCTAAAGCACAGGGCCGCAATCAGACGTATGTGACACAATAATATGAATGATCTTTACTGATACGTAAGTTCAGTCATTTGTTACTGTAGTAATAATATATCGGTAGAATTGAATTTCATCAGCGGTTCCCAACCTTTTTTAGCTTGAGGCACATTAACTTAAAAACTCGTTCAGCCATGGCACACTTGGGTAAATAATCTCTATAATGAGTATAATCATAATGTATTGTTATGTGATTTTTTTTACTGCGTTACTTTCTTTAAAAATATAATTTAAAACATAATTCATTGAGTTAATGCTGTGCTCATTATGGAAACTAATTAGGAAAACAAAATTTTAATTCACTTACATATATTTTGTGTTAAAAGAGACGAGTTGACAATAAAAAAATAATGAAGTATAAAACAGAATGTCTGTCTACTTAAAAATAGTGACACCATATCTAATGCGATATTTGTGCTTGGTGCTAATTGTGCTTCATTATTAAATCCTCTCTAGGACATATTGTAGACAAGCACACCCTCAAGTCGTCCTCCAAAGATTTTAGCTGTGAACGATTTTTGTTCTTGATGGCGTTCATCGACGAGACAGCAGATTCACAGATATAGGAAGGTGAAAACGGTATTATTGCATTCATAGCTTTCTTTGTGACCAGTGGATACTTATTGAAGAGGGGAATCCAAAATGATGCAACATCTACATTAACTTTGATTTTCTTCAGTTTTGACTGAGTCTTTGCTTTTTCAATTAGTTTACTGTACTTATGTTTAAGTCCACGGTCGTTTTTTATATCAGTTCACCCTCTTCATCAGTAGTGAACAAGGTCGTGTCATAAGCCGACTCGATGTATGGATTTCGCACCCAGTCCAATTGATGGCGTATTGGGGAAGGAAAAATATTTTTGATATTGTCATTCAGCTTACAAGACTTTTTAAAAAAGTCTGACAGATTTTTTTCTACATTGCAATTGTTTGTTAACCAAAGCATGTCCCACGTGGCTTGATTTTCAACTATCTTTATCCACAGTAAAAGCTTATGCTGGAAGGAACTGATTTTCCTGCATTTCATTATTTAAAACAATTTCCACCAACCAATTTCCCAAAAATATCTGCCAAAAACGTAACTTTGGTGCACCAGGTATCGTCACTAAGGAAATTGGCATATTTAGACTGTTCACAAGTAAAAAATACTAACAGCTCCTCTTCATAGTTCATAGAATCTTTGAAGGACACGTCCGAGAGATTATCATCTTACTTCTGTATGCAACAATAGTTGCGTATGCTCAGAATCCATAGCAGAACACAAACTGTTAAATAATCTCGCTTTTAAAGGCCTACTTTTGATGTAGTTCACCATTTTCACAGTATGTAGTTTGCAAAACGTCATTCAGTTCAGGCATCAAGAACTTAGCAACAAGTGCTTCTCTGTGTAAAAAACAACGTGTGGAAATAATATCTGGATTTTCCTTTTGGACTAAAGCCAGAAAAAACCCTGTTAAGTGCCCTACCATCGCAGGGTAACCGTCTGTGCAAATACTCAAACAAGACAGCCAAGACAAACCAGCAGTGATAAAATAACTGTTCACTAATTGAAAAATGTTTATTCCTGTTGTATTTTCAGGGAGATCTTTTCAAAATAAACACTGTTTAATTATGTTAGATTCGCAGATAAATCCAACGAAAGCAATAACCTGGGGTTTCCCAGTTATATCTGTGGATTCGCAGATGATTTTTTTTTTAAGTGGAAGCCTGAGTAGACTGATTTAGCGAGGTTAAGTCCAAGAAATTTTTTACATAGTAAAAATAATAATATTTTGACATAATTTTAATTCTGTTGTCTGTTGTATCAAGTTCAAGGTCAACAATGGGTGAGAATGACTTGAAGATTCAAGTACTTTAATGGGGTACCCAAAATTATCGTCAGTAAATCCAATAATTCAAAAAACGATCATTGAGCTTATATTTTCAGAATGTTGGCCGTATGTGCACTAAACTTCAGAGTTTTAGACATGCTGTGAGTTTCCCTAGTTATGATGTTATTATTATCAGTGAAACGTGGCTTACATCTAGAATCTTAGATGCTGAATTGGGATTGAGTGACTTTATTGTGTATAGATATGACAGGGACACTCAAACTAGTTCAAAGATTCGTGGTGGTGGTGTTCTTATTGCTGTTCATAAGCGCCTTTATTCAATGTTGGTTACTGGTTAGGCCTATCGATTCCTCTGTGGAACATATTTTTACACAGGTAATGTGTGGCACAAAAAAGTTCGTCATTGGTGCTGTGTACTTTCCTCCACGGTCATCTGGGTCACTATATGAGGAGCATCCCACCTGTATGTTTGACTTAGCGGATAGATTTAGTGATTGTAAATTCTGTATTTGTGGTTACTACCTACCTGAGGCATCCTGGGATAATCTTAATAATGGTGTTACAGTTGAGTGTCCGCATCACTCTCCAGCAAATATTATTTGTATTTGCTACAATTTTCAAAATATGTCACAAGTAAATGCTTTGCCTAACCTTAATAAATTTTTAGATCTAGTTTTCTGTACTCAGAGGGATGCAGTTGTGTCGATTTCAACTGATATTCTATTGAATACTTCGCAACATCATTCAGCTTATACTACATTGTTATTTTACCAGCCAATTTAAATTTGTTTCTTAAATATAATGTCTTCTATCATGATTTAAAAAATGTAATTATCGAGTTTTAAATGAATATTTAGCCTCAATTCCTTGGAAAAGGTATTAGATGAATTAGATATTAATTGCTGCATAGAAAATTTTTACCATATTTTATAGGATACCATCAATATGTTTGTTCCTATCAAACGGTTTAAATCATTAAACTTTCCAGTTTCGTTTTCACGATAATTAATTGAGCTTGTCGTTCAGAAAAAAAAAACAGCTCACAGAAATCATTACAAGCAGTATGTTATAAGAACTATTTAGAGAATATTCAAGTAATCCCCGCTCTTTTTGGAGGTATGTTAGTGCTACACGTGGGTCTAGTACTTATCCTAATGTAATGTCTAATAGAGATGGGGATGTAATAGCTCAGAATGGTGATGAAATAGTCAATCTATTTGTCAGATATTGTTCAGGTACACTTCCCGTCATATAAAACTGGTACACTTTTTTTTCCCAATGTAAACCTGGGTTCAGACTGGATACAGTGGTTCGTGAATTAATTCGCTGTTGCCATCACAGATAACGGAATTGCACTAAATCTAATTAAAAAAAAAAAAAAAAGTTATTATTAGATAGGTATTATTTTTATCATTAACAATAAAAAACCGTATTTAATAAATTTAATAACCAGAGATAGGGTTCAGCTAATATCCAAAATATTTGAAGGATCTTTAAACCTAGATTATTGGCACAGGGAACATTGGAACGCATCTACTGTATCTAATTTTTTACTTCAATTACCTAGCGAACACGAACTGTATTTTGTATCAATACGTTTAGTCACAGGCCAACTACCAAAATTAATTTATTATTTATTATATAAACGATAACATTAACAAAAACTAACATTATACTTTATCCTACGTAGATTATAAAGTGACAGATCCAATACCTCACTGTAATGTTTTATTATAATAATTTAAAGTTGTCTAGATTGATTTTATTTATCACTATATTTGAATTGAAATATTTTCATAAATTATAATAAAACACAAATCAAGGTATGAGTACTTAATTGAGATAATGAAAAATTACAAAATTAATATGAGAATTTTTTAGGATTGCATGTTTAAACAAATTTAATGTGACTGACTGATCGAGAATGCTCGATGTTTTAGTTTTTAGAATACTCAAAACTGGCGGTCTGTCACACAGCCCTGCTTTTAGCTGATTTCATATAATATTTTCGTTGAACTGGCAACAGTGCCCTAGAAATTAGAATGACACATGTGACAAGATCAACTTACACAACTTGAAAAACATGATTTTCGGTAATAAGAGTTGTACCAGTTTTTTATGACGCGAACGGTACATATAATGATAGTGAGTATAATTTACCTAATTTTGAATTAAACTATAGTGTGGATTTCCAGATTGTGAAATTTATGATGGTATACCTGCAGCAGTTATTAAGAACTGTATTTTTTCCCTTTGTAAACCTTTACAACAAATTTTTAACTTATCATTGTCATCATCTGTATTTCCACAATATTGGAAAAATAGTTTTCTTACACCTATCTATAAATCGGACAATCGTGAGCGTGTTAACAATTATATAGGTATAACTATTCAATCAGCAATCCCGAAACTTCTTGATAAATTGGTATCGATAAATCTCACCTGGGCTTGCAGAAACATAATAATTATTGATGAACAACATGGATTTTATAACGGGAAGTCAACAGTAACAAACCTTGTCAATTACCAACAATACTTGTTGGGTGCATTTGAGAATAAAATTCAGGTCGACAGCATTTACACTGATTTCTCAAAGGCCTTTGACCAGATTAATCATTATCTTTTGGTCTACAAACTTCATACATCTGGCTTTGGTGACCCCATTGTTAATTGGATTCAAAGTTTTCTGTTGGGACATACACAGCAAGTTCGTATTAACAATTATATTTCAAAAGAATTCCATTGTTGTTCTGGTGTCCCACAAGGGTCTCATTGTGATCCTTTGTTTTTTAACTTGTTCATTATCGATATTGGTAAGGCTATCAAAAACTCACACTTTCTGCTATTTGCTGATGATCTTAAGTTATTTCGTTGTATACGTGATAAATCGGATAGAGATTTCTTGCAAGATGATGTAAATAATATATGTTTATGGTCAAAACAAAATGGTTTAAGCTTAAATCGAACTAAATGTTCCTTGTATTTCATTTGGTCATATAAATAATCTAATAGCTAATAGATATGTTCTTAATGACGTACTGTTGGATTCAGTTACTGAGATTAGATATTTGAGTGTATTATTGGATTGTGCGTTGACATTTAGAAGCCATTTTCTTAAAATTAAGGAAACAGGATTTCATAATCTTGGTTTTACTTATCGTAACAGTCATGATCTCTCACGTATTGTATTCAAATTATTGTATTGCTCTCTGGTACGCTAAGGTCTTGAAAACTGCTCTGTTGTTTGGTTCCCATTTCATCAAGTCTACATTGATGGATTGGAGAGCGTTCAGCGGAAGTTTCTAAGATCTTTAGCTTTCAAAGCACATATTAATGTAAGAAATACTAAAAAATATTTCATAGATTATTCTGTAATATCTCAATTTAACATTGCTACACTGAAGAACCGCAGGTTGAGAGCTGAGATGTTATTTGTGTTTAAAATTCTAAACAACGTTATTAATTGTCCCCCGTTATTAGCCAATTTGTACTTAAACACAATACATAGAACTCGACACACTGCATTTTTTTATATTCTTTTTCATAGGACTGATTATGCTCGTCATTTTCCCTTGTCGAGAATGCTCAGCTCTTGCAATGGCCTCCTATTGGATCAATTCTGTCCAAACATTAATGTTTTCAAAAGGCAACTTAAAGAGTCTAATTATTAATCTTGATATGTAATGTTTTTTAACTTTTGTGATTTGATATACTGTTTTAATGAACACATTTTTACTGTTTGTTTCTTTGTCATTGTTTTGATGTTTATTGAACATGATCTTTACTTTTTAAAATTTCTTGTATTTTATTGTAAATGGTACTACCGTTGAAATAAATAAATAAATAAAAATAAACAATGGTGTTGTAAAACATCGATAAAAGTTATTATTACAGTGAATTAATGGAAATACTAGTAAAAAACACGGTAAAATTTCGCGGTACACCTACAGGGACTTCAGGGCACGGCACACTGGTTGGGAACCTCTGATGTAAAGAAAAAAATTTATTTGGCTCTGTTTATTTTTTTTTATTAATTTAATGTAATTTTTTCTCTTGTAGATAATTCTGCGGATCCCATTGTTCTACAAAGCGTACACTACTCGCTAAACCTCGCTATTCCCCGTAGGATAAGAAACCCAGAACTGGATATAAAAAAACCAAAAAAGCCCAAACCTACCCCCAGGTCACAAATAGCCTCAAATTTGTAAATAATAATTTATTTGTATACTTATGTACATATATAATCAATGAAAATTGATGAATGTAGTATATTGTAATTAAAAAAGTACTTATTAGTTTTGTAATAAGTACTTCTTTGTACGACCGTTGAAAAATAGATGTTTAAAAAATGAAAAATGATCTTTCCTACAAAATTTTCGTGGCCTAAAAACAGTTACAAACTGTATATATATATACGAGATTTTTTATACAACATTTTAAATGGAACATAGCGTATTGGAGAGGTTCAAAAACATTTATAGCAATATAATTTTCGATCAAACTGTTTCGTGTTTTATTTATTCTATTATTTTATAATTCATCCATTGAATGCTTCAAATTTGAATAGAAAATTTTTATGTTTCTTTTTGAACCTATACAATAAGTAACCAATAAAATAAATAACATTTAGATTCTTTAATTTTAAGTCCGTTGCATGTCATTCATGACTTTTCTATATTGTCACAGTACAACCACCTTCTTAGAAATTCCATGAAGATAACAAGCATTATTTTACGTGTTGAGATTGTTTACAGTGACGACATGTACATTTTAATTAATATAACTAAGTTTTGAGGAATATTGACACAGCTAAAATACTGTAAATTTGCAATTATTCATTGTATTTCTATCATCAATGAAAATGACATCAAAATTGGATAACGTGCAACGGATTTACGAGGAAATTACCAACAATAATCCTTTTTTAGTGCCATCTTTGGCTAAAAAATTGGTAAATGATCTATGGCACCAAAATGTCTTTCATAATTTGTAGAAGGCAGGTCTTTAGATTATATTAAAAAAAGTGATTGCGAAATTAATGATGAATTAATTTCAAGTTCTCACCATATCACAAATCTACACAGTACTTCAAAAAGTCTATGCTAAATTTTAGCGCCAAGAACAAACACATATTATATCAAAACGAAGGTCGAAAGACAAAGATTTTATCACTTTTGCAATACAATTAAAAAATGATTAAAGTACTTCATTATGTAAATATTTTTATATCTACAAAAAAACGAACAATACGTTTTTTGGTACTTGCAGATATTTTTGACATTAAAACGTATTTAAATAAATAAGAAATACATATTATAAATTCTCTTGTAAAAGCAGGAATATATATAAAAACATTGTAATGGGTTATTTTATACATAAATTGTTTTTTGCCAAAAATGACCTTATTTTCTTAAAACAGGCAAAATACATATTTGGTTGCATTGAATGTTGCATACTTTTTTGGTGCCAAAAACTTGACAGATAGTTTGCTGTAGTAGCTGCATATGCTATGTTTTTAAAACTCTGATTTGTCATTTGTCTTTTTTCCGTTGATCGAAATATGCTATTAAAATATGATATCTTGTGTTCTTAATGTTGAAAATAATTGAAGATGATATGAATGTACCTACTGGAAGAAAAATACTCTTCCTGCGAATAGCTTTATGGCATAATCACTGATTTCCTCTAATTGTGTATGAAATAACCCATTTTTATAAGTATAGAAGTGAAAAAAATATCCCATCAGTATCTATTTTTGGGTAACAGTAAATTTATCTTTGCAAATATGATACTGATTCTAGTTAATGTAACCAACAGCAAAAATTAAACACGGAAATTGTACAAAACACAAATATGGTATTATCACAGTGACTTGCAGGTTCTCGACTTAATTCAACATTACCAATTTTTTAACAAAAGCAACCTTTTTTCCAGCTACGATAATCACTGAGCTACATTCCTTTAAAATTTGTTCGTTTCCCCTAACTGTCGGATTTCGAAAATGCTTTACTTCAAATTAACAGCAGGCCCTAATCGTTTATGGGTGAGGTGACTGAAAGGGTCGATGTTTCTGATCTTGCCTTCCAAGTTGACGGCGTAGATGTCGGCTGGGAGTTCATCAAGACCAAGTTCTCCATCAGATTTGGCCTGTTTGGTGGCTTCGTCGACTTGGGTTCGGATTTCACCATCGATTTTCTGAAAATAGGAAGAAAAAAATTAGTCTAGTAAATATTCTTACAGGCAAAAGTTTTATTACGATTCATAAGAAGGTTTTTGATAAAATTCAACTTGATAAGATCATTAAAGATGAAAATTTAGTGGCAATAAATATAAATATATGTATATATTCAGATGCAAACAAAAAACATAGAAAATTTTGGCTAAATTCAAAGTATTTCAGTTTTTTTATTTTTAGCCCTATTTTGATGATTTTTTTTAGCACACTATGCAAAAATTTATAAGTTTTAATTTAGAATAGTGAGTGTTTTAGTAAAATTTTGTATTTGATTTATTATACGGTGTTAATCGAAAGGTGTTTTTTATCCGAACTTTGAAACATCCTGTGGAATAATTCAGTTAGCGAATTTTCGTAAAACCTTGTTTTTCGGTTGCAACCATGTTTTCTAAGTATTATGTTTTTTGTTTCATGTAAAAATATGGATTCGTTCACTTTTAGGAGCAAAATCACTTTGCCACCCACAATTTACGACTTTTCCTTTTATCATTATCTTTTGTATTAATTTGTGATACGATGATGGGGGCTTTGGTGACTGATATCGAAGGAATGTCATATCGACATCCCAAAAGCACTGAATTTAAATAATGATTAAAAGTAACGATATGTTCTTGGTTTAAATGAACAATGATAACAATACCAAAACATAAAAAAAAACAACTAAAATGTAACTTAACCTAAGTATGCAAATAACAAAGAAAAACTACTAAAAAATAACTTAATACTTTGTATTATCTCCCCTAGTCTCTAAAACTGCTTATACACGTCGGCTCATACTGTCTATGACGTTGTGAATATCATCTTGCTAGATGTTTTGCCATTCCTCTTCTAGAGCCAAACGAAGTTCGTTTATTGAGGCTGGTGCGACGTCGCGACCTCTAATATTTCTACCAAGCATGTCCCAAACGTGCTCTATTGGGTTTAGATCTGGTGAACATGCCGGCCAGTTCATTTTATTAATACCAACTTCCCCTAAATATTGCGTGACACATTGCAGAGTGGGGTCGTGCATTATCTTGCATGAATAGAATATCATCGCCGATATATTAAGAAAAGGGTACTACGTGATTCGCTAAAATTTCCTCAATACACCGGTGTGCAGTCAAAGAACCCTCAATAAATACCAATTCAGTGTGCACCTCTCGGAATATCCCTGCCCATACCATCACCGAACCCCCTCCTATACATACATATATATATATATATATATATATATATATATATATATATATATATATATATATATATATATATATATATATATATATATATATATATATATATATATTCAGGGATTCTACAGTATTCACTGCCTTCCCTCGGTCAACCGTTTCCATCTCTCTCTGTTGTTCCATTCTCCATCGTTTAGGCCTCTCTTACTCATGGCGTCGGCTACTTCGTTCCTCCCGTCGGTTATTCTCTTTATCCATCTGCTGTCACTAGTTCTTCTTACATGTCTATACCACGTTAGTCTTTTTTGTTCTCACCAAACACTCAACATTAATAACACACATATAAAATAATAAACAAAATACATTTTAAAATTTAGTTAATGATTGTGACACCTTTTAATGGTGTGTTTTAACTGATCCATAAAGAACAGAAAGAAAAAACAAAAATAGTATGATTAAAATGTAATTAGGTGTTCTTCATGTTTTATTAATGGAAGTAGTATTTTAAAGCTGTCTTGATGGTATGCAACATTGTGCGTGCAGGTGTATTATGGTGTGTATAGTAAATCTTTATTTTATTTTTATATTTTGTCAGTAAATAACAATAAATGTTGCTCAGTTTATCTATGTGATATGAGCAAGAATTGCTGATCTGCAGGTTCCTGGGAGGAGTAGGACAGGCAGACTAAAGGAGCCCTGTGAGGAGACGCTTAAGCAGGACATGTTGACAAGGGGTTGATATTGATATGACCCAAGACAGAAACGATGGGGAAATGTATTTAGGGAAGCCGATGACACATAGGGTTAAAGGCAAAGAGAAGCATTTCGACAGTGAATGTGGCTTGGCTATCTGACTGGCTTCACTTTTATTTTCTAGAAGTTCTTTTATTCAATTTATGACACATTGTTTCTAGATACTTAAAATTACATCATATTATTTTATAAAAAATATTCTTGTATCTTATCACAACATCAAGGACATTTGGTCTTTTGTAAAACAATTATCTTAACAAATTTAATTAGTGTTACAAGGTTTTATGTTAATAAATGGGCTACTTTTAGAGCAAATGCAGATTTTAAATTCCAATGATCTTATCTACTAATTAAATTGAAGAGAGTACAACAGTATTCCCAAGTAACAAGTACTTCTTGTTATGAATATTGATTAATTTGATAACATTATGTCTAGACACTGATATGTTAATTATCTTCAATTGCAAAATTTGGAAATTTATGCACACTTATTTTTTTTATCTCATCTTTATATTTCAAATTACCATGGTCCCATTTTTACACCAATTGAAAAGCACTTGTCACTCTTATATCCACAAAATTGTTCTAAACCGGTAAATTTAACTTTACATGAATTGTTTTTTTTTATTCTGTCATTTTCATTACAGTACTTTTTACTTTTACAACAGTCTCAAAATACGAAATAGCAACAACAAAAATATAAATTAAATTTTTACCTAAATAACAAAAAAGAAAATATGAGAATAATGAGAAAAGAGAATAATTCAAAATACCCATAATGCTATAAATATGTAGTAACAACCATTGTAAATAATTATTATGGGACTGATTTACACAGTTTCATTATTACTTTTAACCATATTTAACCTATTCGCACACTTACCTTAATTTCATCAGGTGTGACCAAGTTTGATGAGATGATTTTCTCTTTGAAAGAGGTAATAGGATCCCTAGTTTGTCTTACTTCTTGAATTTCATCCCTGGTTCTGTAACTTGTACCTGGATCGGACATGGAATGTCCTGAATACCTACAAAAATGGGAGTCAGAATTTGTTTATACAACAGATTATAATTATAAATAAAAATTAAAAAAAAAACAAAAATATTAACATTTTATGCAATACAGAGTGGCTAATTTTGATCATATAACATTAAAACTTGTATTTGCTTACCTGTATGTAGCTGCTTCAATGACCAATGGTCCCTTTCCACTGCCTGCGTAATTTACTGCATACCTGAAGCATTCCCTTACAGCCAATACATCCATACCATCTACCCAAATTCCAGGAACATAGTCTCCCCTTTAAAACAAAAATATTTCATTTACAAGATACAGAAAACAACCCAAGTTAATAAAACAAATAAAATAATTAAAAATAGAGGATTAACTGTGAACATATATGTATTATTTTATAAATCCAAACTGGTTTTTAATACTCTTTTCTTGTCTCAAATAAACTTTTATTCTTAAATTCTTGTAAAGCTTATATATTCTAATTCTATAGTTGATATTTCTATAAACTAATTCACTACAATAATACTTCACACACAAAATAGTATCCAACATGTTCCAGTATCTATATATAACTAGTCCATTCTTCGGGTTCTTCACAGTTAAATATAGTAAACTTCAGAATTTGAAAGAAACTCGCCAATTTTAATGAAATTTTGTAAGTAAACGTAACTTACCTATCTCTTCAAAAATTATATGATTACAATATGTGCTTTTTGTTTTTAACATATGAAGACTACCCTTTTTTGCCAAAAATTAAAAACTGCAGATTTATGTGTTATTTACATAGTAATAACGTTCAAGTATATTAAATAAAGATTTGTTTATCATATGGAAATGTATTTTATAATACACAATTATTTTTCAACCCTCAAAATCTACCCTTTAGGACAAAATGTATGAAGACAACTATCTAATATTGCATTTTATAGTGAACTGAAATCAATTTATTATTCATAGTTTTATTACTTAACTATTTAATATTTTCAACCTTTGACACTGAAATTTATAAAAAAAAATTAAATGCTTCAAACTTGGTCCATGGTCTACTTATTTAAGATTAAATTTATTTTGCTATTTAAAATTGAATTTATGATATAATGCAATTATTCAATCCTTAAAAATCACCCTTTATATGTATAAAAATTGTTTACTAAAATTTCAAATTGAACAATGTTGTGAGTGCAATCATTCAAAATCTCCTCATTATTTTTAATATTATTTCTCAAATATTTTACCTTTACCCTTTCTTACAAAATATTGTAAAAAAAAATTAAATTACTACATAAAATTTAAAAAATTTATATTTTGCATATTATAATTAACAACTATAAAGGGTCTATAAAGGTAAAAAATAGAAGAGTTATGTATTTCGATGTATTAAATGTTTAATACAATATTTTATGTTCGTCAGAAGAACTATCATTTTCTTGTTCTCTTCTTGATCTGTAATTGGAGGACAGTTTTGACAATTATCATCACAGCAAGTTCCACAGGCTGCATTACAGAAAAGTCCAACTTTTCAACAGCTGCATGTTGTACCACATCTTTGTGTACAATTGCAAAATATCGTTACAAGCAGTTCTTCTAGTGTCAGCTTATTTAGCATTTTTACTGTTTGCAAAGAACCTTCGTAATTTATCCATTTCCAATCAGTAGGGAAAATATCTTTGTTCCCAAGCCAAATTTGAACTTGCACCTAAACTCTTAAAATTTTCTTTGAGAGCATCAACTGATGGAGCAAGTGATGAGATAATCATTTTGTTTTTTTATAACTCAGGTGTTTTTCATCTGAGTCACTTATAGCTTAGCTTACCTCTTCTTTTTATGTTATTTGTTGGTAAAAGTTAATTCAAATAAACCCTCACCTTCATCAGGTTGTACAGCCCTGATAAAAATAAAAAAACCATTTTATTTGTTATTTTAAAAGGTTTCTTTTTGAAAAACCTAACAAGCACATGTATTTTTTAGTAAGAAAATAAATAATTTCAACCATGGAATAACTTGGAAAATGTTAACTTACCAAGAAAAGTGTATATAACACTTTTATTTAAATGTTAAATATTTTCACCCCCGAGAAGGGGTGGCACTAACCAATGGGATAAAAGCACACATCAGCAGTATATATTTTTTTTTCTTTGACATGTTTCCTATGCTTATTTCAAATTTCATGTCAATAGAAGCTGTTGTTTAAAATCATGTGCAAAAACAGTGAAAGACTGGACTCAATATGTTTTGCAAAAAAGGATTGAGATCTTTACCTTGAATAGTAGGAGGTACTTGCTGAAGCTCTTTCGGAACTGGTACCCATACCATAACCATTGTTTTCACATACAAAAATGCAAGGAATGTCCCAAAGTTTGGCCATGTTGTACACCTCAAATACTTGGCCTTGGTTGGCAGCACCATCACCATACAGTGCTATGCACACTCCATCTGTACCTTTATATTTGGCAGCAAGAGCAATTCCTACTCCTAAAGGAACCTACAAGGAACCAAAACAGCATCGATATAGTAAGAATTAAACAAAACAATAACAATATTCTGAAAGAGATATTAGAAGTAATTTATTACCTGAGCCCCAACGATACCGTTTCCTCCATAAAAGTTTT
Source organism: Diabrotica undecimpunctata (assembly GCF_040954645.1). Taxonomy (NCBI): domain Eukaryota; kingdom Metazoa; phylum Arthropoda; class Insecta; order Coleoptera; family Chrysomelidae; genus Diabrotica; species Diabrotica undecimpunctata. The sequence continues at coordinate 344,925 of NC_092803.1, forward strand.
CAGTATACATGTGCATAGAGCCACCTTTACCCTTGGCGCAGCCCTTTTGTCTTCCACAGAGTTCAGACAGAACTCCTATTGGTGGAACTCCCATAAGGTAGGTCCAACCATGAGCTCTATAGGCAGTGATTACACCATCATATGGACGAAGAGCAGCCTTGATACCTACAGCAACAGCTTCCTGAAATGGTTTATTTAAATTATTATTCTGTAAAGTTTAATATATACAATTGGAGAAAATATCTTTAAAGATCAAAATATAATAAGCATTGAACACAATAAAAGAGCTTCGTTTTCCTTATCTTCTTCTTAAAGAGTTCTAAACAAATCAATGAATCTGCATTGATACCAATCACACAAGTTCTTCAATCAAGAATTCTGTCTTCTGCCTACGGATCTTTCTCTGTATTATTTCATATTTTGGCCCCTTCATCACATGGCCCAAGTTTAACAGTTTTCATGTTTGTATAGCAATGATTAGTTCTGTTTATTTTCCAACCCTCTCCAGCATATTATTATTCGTAATTCTATTAGCCCATGATATTTTTAATATTCTTCTGTATAACCAGAGTTCAAATGCTTCAATTCTTTTTAAGTTACACTCTTTTAATATTCTTGTCTCAGCTCCATCTCCATATAATAGTATTGAAAAGATATAGACATTGAATATTTCCAAATTGAGATTTGTGCACTTTAAAAGTGGCTTGATTTGTTTAAATTCTGATCTTTTTTCTTTTTCTCATGAGTTTAATTCTTTTTAACTGTTTTTCTTTATTTCAACATCTGAACATAATTATTCCAAGGTCTATAGTCAAAGATAGTCCCTAATTTATAACATATAGAATAGTTTTAGCCATTTATAAAAAAAGTAATGTCACAAACTGATTATAACACTCACCTGTCCAGAGTAAAGATGACAAAATCCTCTAATGATTTTGTCTTTGTAGAGGTTACCAGCTGAGGTCTCCATCCTTCTGATGGTGTGCATTTGTGTGTAATACTTGATGGCATCTTCTTTATTTAGACTTACTGATGTAGAAGGAGATTCATCTAATTTGTGTAACCTGTAAGGCTAAAAATATATGTTAACAATTAAATAAATTTTCAATTTTTTTCAATTAAATAAATGTTACTAAAAATATGGAAACACTCACAATAATCTAGAAAAACTTACAGGAAAACCCAATACGAAAGAAAGTCATTTATGAATGGTCTATAGAGTGATTTAGAAATTATAAGCTGCTATGATAGTGAAAGATCTTAAAGAAACAATTAAAGAAATTGTCAACTAAAAAAAAATAACCCTATCGCAACCTGTATTGAAAGACAGAAGGTAAAAGTGAGTAACAATTATAAATGTTACATAATCACCATCAAACCCTTATAGATGTTTATAACTACATAAAATACTTACTTTTGTTTCAAAAGAGGCTTCGGTGGCGAAGTTATTCTTTGAAAAAGCGCCCAACGTTTTCTGGAAAAGAAAAAGTTGAATTAAATAATATGTTTAAACATTTTGCTCTACAGATATAGGAAAGATGTTTACATTTACTAAATTTGTCAAGCGCTTAGCCATATTTCAAAGTTTCTGCCCAATTATATCCAGTACCAAATGACTTCAATTTAACCTTGTGGAATCCCTCTGTTACTCTTAAAAACGTCGTTTAAAATTAAATCAATATCCACTTACTTTGGGCAAAACTGTTTTTGTGCATACAGTTCTAACACAACTTGGAAGCATTCTGTTTGATAAATGTGAAAATTGTACGTGTTTTTACTTAGGATTCAGTTTTATAGCTCTTCGTCCCTAGCCCGACTTTTTCTTGCAGATAAAAAGATAGATTATCGCAAATCTACATAACCTACTCCAAACGACATTGACGTCATAAAGTCATAAATGTCATGAGAGGTGGAGGATCATGAGAGACTACACTAAAAGTGGCACAGCATATTTGCTGTGATTGGTCGTTATCGACATATGATTTGTGAGGTTATGTAATTGTTTATTGTCAATGACGTATAATAAACATATGTATATAGTATCAAAGAATATAGATGTATATAATTCATTATAATTAATGATAGTATATAATTTATTATACGTCATTGTTTATTGGCGTTTTCCTTGTCTAAGATTGGCATCAAAAAAATTAAAACAATAATACCTAAATATTTAATAAAAACAGGCATCGCTAGGATATTAAAAATAGTCAGCTTAATCACAGTATAGATAACTGTCTATACTGTGGCTTAATCTTAAAATACCTAACCTATTACCCATACCCAATTTTCATTTTAATAAACATGAAACCCGCCGAATTTTAAATTAAGATACACCCACCGATAAAATAACAGCAAATTAATGTACCTTTCCATTTTCAGTGTATTAATAGTAATTACAAATTAAACTGTAATAGCTTAATGCTTAATCCTAAAATACAAATATTATCGGCTTACTACCAATACCCAATTTTCATACTAATAAACATGAAGCCCGCCAAATTTTAAATTAAGATACATCCACCGACCAATCACAGCAAATGTGCTGTGCCAGTTTTAGTGTAGTCTGGATCATGAGTGACATGAGTGAAATTTTAATTACTGTCTGAAGTTCTGATTTTAAACGTGTCCGCGTACTTCCTATATATTTCAGATATTTTAATTTTTAAATTATTTTACATTAATCAATAGCTGTAGAAAACTTTATTTTAAAATGAAATTTCCAAAAATTTTAATCAACATCGTTGCCAAATTTCATAAAAATTAAAATAAGTCAAATGTATATCACCTATTCGTAACTATTTTTTTTGTATTTATTCCAAGAAAATAATTAGATTTGAAAAAAATTCTATTAGAAAAGCAAGCTGTTGTGAATAACTTAGCAAGTTGTGAATATAATAAATAAACGTTAAAGATAATTTGCCTTAGTTGGCTATGCACCACTATTTTTTTAAAGTGATTGTGTCTAGTGTAATAAAAACACAGACAGAAAGTTTGGCAACAAAGTCGAACAATCAAAACTACAGTTATATTTTTTCGTACCTAATGTCCTATAAATACAGGATTTTGGGATTTAATAAGGTCCATTCGCTCAACTCGGGCATGTTTTGACAGATTCATGGCTGGAAACCTACAACACAAAAGTTCCTAGCTCACAGTATTTAAATAAACTTTTATTACAGACTTCTTTCATTGAAAAAGAAGAATTATTCTAAATAGTGGAAGTGTATACTAAACCCATAAAATTTTGGGTAGTATATAAATTTAAAAGATATATTTTAGTTGTTATAATTTAACATAACTGTTTATTATATGGTGCAAATAAATAAATATTGATTGTCGGTAGTTCGTAAAGTTCTAATTTAAATCAAAAATTTAGTTTGTTTACTATTAATATTGGCTGTAAGTACGTGTGCTTGGTTGTATAGTAATTTCCAGCCACTTCTAGTCTGTCAAAAAGTAAAATAATTACTAAATTTACTAGACAGTTAGGACTGGGAATAGCGAACCGACTATACAAGCGTTTAATAAATTTTTAATTAATCTTTTTATCATGGATACACCTTACGTATAGTTGGTAGTCTAAATTCGGGCGTTGATCTTATTTTTAATAAAAGACATATATCATGTCAAGTAGGGTAAAAATATTAACCTAAAAAAACAAAGATTTTACGATATTTAACTAAGGTTTATTGTATATTTTCAAAGTGTCTTTAAGAATTAAATAAAATGTCTGATGAAGAAGAGGAACATTTTTGCTTTTTTGGTACACCATTAGAGCAATATGATGAAGGTAAGTTTTATCCTATTTAGTTTACTTTAATTCCCCTATACATGTATATTAATTTGCCCTTTCAGATTCATTTCCAAAAAAGAAACCAATCAGTGTTGAAGATCAGATCGCAACTGATGCTCAAGGTAGACGTAGATTCCATGGAGCCTTTACTGGAGGATTCTCAGCTGGTTTTTTTAATACTGTTGGATCTTTAGAAGGGTGGACACCTAGTGAGTTTAAAAGTACCAGACAGGATAAAGGCCGAAATGTTGTTCAGAAACCAGAGGATTTTATGGACCAGGAAGATTTAGAGGAACATGGCATTGCTCCACAAACGATAAGAGCCACTACTGATTATTCTACCTCAAAGAAACGAAAGAAAAAGGTAAGTTTTTATATAAAGCATTTTTGTTCATGATTTTATACAGTCATGTTGTTTATTTTTAGGTATTTTCAGAAGGTCCAATCCCTGGTACTCCAGTACTTGACACATTGTTAACCAGTGGAAATGAGACTATTGGATACTTGCTTTTAAGAAAAATAGGAATCAAGGATAAAATTAAAGAGCAGGTAGAACTCTACTCTGATACAAAGGTTTATGGTTGCCAAATTCCTGGTACATTCAAAATTCCAAAAAAGATAGAAAACAACCAGTACAAGATTCCAGAAATCTACCTTGAAAATCTAGCTAAACCAAAATCAAATACTTTTGGTATAGGTTACCAAGGATTGGATAGAAGCCATGTGAATCTTTTTTCACATTCAAATCTTGTTGTCACTGATAAAAATAACAAAAAAATATCAATATCAGGCCAAGGTTTTGGGGTAGGTGCTTTTGAAGAAGATGATGATGATATTTACTCAAAGGAAGATATGAGTAACTATGATTTTGAGCTTGTATCAGAAAAGCAGAAACCAAAAGTTAGCAAAGACAGCTTGCTGCAGTTTGGTATGTTTAAACCATCTAAGATACCATTAGTTAGTAAAAAAGCTTATCCTCCACCAACAATTCCTCATAGTTTTACAGGAAAACATAAAATTAAGAAATCTAGATTTGAGCCAGTAGAAGTAAAGGTAGAAGAAGACCAAGACATAGATAGAGGAAGTATAAATCCTGCAGTAAGAGCTAGGTATTTGGGTGAAGACCCTGTTGTACCAACACTGTCTCAGCCTATTTTAGAACAAAAACCACAACAAGAGAGACTTACTCCTAGAACTTTTGATGTATCTTCTCTTATGACTGATAGATTTGTGTCAGCCTCACAGACTGAGAGTACAAATAGTTTAGAACCAGTAGTAAAAACAGAGACTGAGCATGGTACTAGTGATATGAGATCAGCAGCTAAAATGAATATGTTTGGACCTTTAACTAGAATTACCTCTGATTGGCGACCACATGCTGTTTTATACAAGAGGTTTAATGTAGCAGAACCCTTGATAGAGTAAGTTTTTAATTATAGATAAAAATTAAGAATCATGTTTTTTTGGGCATAATTTGTGGTATTAAATAGATAAATTACAAATAATATCCTGAGAAATTAACCCTTTCAGCTCCAGTGACGTGTATACGCATCTAAATATGACTAAAGATTAGTGCTCTCAATGCTTAAGCCCACTTTATGTATATTATAAATTCATACAAAATTATTTATGCCAGCAATGGATCTGAGGTTTTTTAATTTTAACCAGAGCTGAAAGGTTTAAGTATATATTATCTACTCCAGTCTTGTTAGACAAAAAATATGTCACTGAACCTCTAAACATTTTACGAACAAACTTAATTTTGTTGAGAATGTCAATGTTGGGACCCGAAAAAAGATGTAAGAAAGTTTGCCACTCCCTGTGCCTGAAACAATTGATTTTGCATGCCTAACACATTTAAAATCACTGATCACTTCAAGCAAAAACAGTTCATCTACACAAACAGTGCTAATTGACATTTTTTGTTTGAAACACTTTTTTCTAAGATGTATAGATTCTTGGTAAATCAATGTTTTCTGTTTCCCCCTCCTACAGGGGGGTTTAGGATCTTTTTTGCATCTCAAAATTGACATTCTCAGCAAAATTCAGCTTGTTCGTATGATTTTTAGAGGCCAAATCTCTGACGACTGGATCATTTTATGATTTTTATTTTAGAGAAAATACATTTTGATTTTTGTTTTAGTCTTCCTGAACAGAAACAGAGAAAAAGAACCAAGAATTTAATTTTTGAGAATCAGAAACACACAGAAGATCAAGAACTTCTCTTTTTACCAGGATGTTCAACAAATGTTGATGAACTTGCAAATCAGAATGATAATTCTAAAGCCGAGGACCAGGAAAATGCTGTAAAAACTGAAATTCTATCACCAGTTGAAGAAAAAGAATTAGTTGTAGAAGAAAACCAAGAAGTGAAAATTGAACAAGATATGACAGAGAAAATTGGCATTGAGGACAAGGTAGATCTGTTCAAAGCTGTGTTTTTAAGTAGCAGTGAATCTGAAGAGGAAGAGGAGGAAAAAGAGGATGAAAAAAAGACAGAAGCATATAAAGAAACTATTTTGTCTGATCTGGTTCCAAAAATAAAACCATTAAAACAGGGAATATTGTCCAATATAAACTTCCAGCCAATAAATCAAATAAAAGAAGAGAATCAAGACAAAACCGAAAACAGTTCAGTAGCAAAAACTATTTTATTCGTACCACGAAAAGATAGAAGTACAAACAAAAGAGAAACACAACTTTTTGGTCATTCATTATCTGCTGAAACTGCCACAGAAGTCACAACATATGGTTCAAATATAATTGAAATTCCAACAACAGCTAGAATTAACAATAGTGACAGCTTATCCTATGGCCCTCAATTACCAAAACCCAAAGATGGTGACTCTACGAAGACAAGTTTTAAATCAGCTGTTGTTGATGTGGAAAGTGATGAAGATGAATGGATAGAGAAGGATGAAAGTGACAAGAAGAGCCGGCATAAGAAAAAGAGCAAGAAAAAGAAAAAGCATAAACATTCAAAAAAAGAAAAACATTAGATTACTTTAATTTAGAAATTAATGGAATGCTGTGATAACTGTATTTTAGGATTAAAATGTTAGTGATTAATTAAATGTATACAAAACAATGTTTGCATTTATTTTTTATCGATCAAATATATCAAAAGATCTGTTTTTTAGCTTATTTTTTTAATAAATCTATATATTAACGAAGGCACTTTTCAAAATTACTAGTTTTTGTATAAATCAGAGATACTTACTTGTGCAAGACAAGTGCAAAGGTTTTATTGGTTTTGCTCTTAGTAGGAAGCATTAAAAAAATGATAGATGCTATGCACATATTCTTTATTTTTATTTAAAATCATCTTACATCCAACAAATATCACTCAATATACAATTATAATAGCATTATGTCTTGATTTACTTTTTTAACACATTATCTATCCATGTGTTCAGTTTGTCTTCATCTTGTAACCCTACTAGTCTCTCCTTCACTTTACCATCTTGGAATACTACTAATGCAGGTATTGTGCTCACCTAAAATCACAAAGAAGTGTAACATAAATACCTATTTATGTAAAATTTACTGTGTGTTTACTATAAATGGGAATAATCAGGAAATGGTTTTCCATTGGGTGTAGATTAAATGAACTTGCAGACACATTTGTTGACAATTTTAAACACAAGGTCTTGGTCAATACTTTACAATTGATAATGATTGTGAAACATGGTTATCACATGATATTTGAAGCACAATTAAGGAAATATCAATGATAAGTAATATGATCAGTCTAGTTATACTTTTACCTCGTATCTTGCAGCTAACTCCCCTAAATCATCAATATCCACTTTTGCAAGAGATATTTGACCTTTTCTTTGTGCAATAACATTTTGCAATCTTGGTTCCAATGCCTTGCATGGACCACACCAGCTACAATTAACATAACATACTATTATTACATTAACTAACACCATTGCTAACACTTACTTTGCGAAGAAATCCACAATTATTGGATCCTTACTCTTCTCCACCTTTTCTAAAAAGTCTTGGTCATCTTGTACCTTGAAGGATTTGAGCCTAGACTGTGTAATTCCTATATATCTCCTTGCTACGAAATTGCAGGACTTGACAATACGTGGAAAATAGATTGAATTCATTTTAAATTAAGGATTTTGAAGATGCAAGGAGCCGATTACTGATTACAATACGAAATAGATAAAAATAAAACGTTCTGTCATTCACAACAAAATCATTCAAATGTCAGTTTCAAGGACTTGGAATATAAGAAATGAAATCGTTGTCAACGTATTATTCAATATTATCTATATTTAAACTTTGGAAAGTTTTTTAGTCAACGAAACAACTCTATTTTAATACCCATTATTATTATTTTGGTAAAATAATACGTAGGAATATATGCATAGCACGCCTTTATATATGCAACACTTTATACAATTCAAGATTCAAATTTATTATACTAGAATCATATATTTACAAATTAAATTTGGAACATATGAACAATTATTACTGTAGAATAGCATTACACTAACATGTGAGATATATAAATGATTGCACACAGAACGTTAAAGATTATCTAAATATTATTAAAACAAACATAAAGGTCTTCGAGTAGTCCCCCTAACCTTTCTTCTAATACATCCCAAAACACATCTATAATACCACTGCGATCACCAATTATAATATTCTGAGCGTCGTTCGGATCTTTTAAAAATGCATCCATTTTGTCTCGAGGTGGTAATACTACAGTTAACAAGGCCAACGAACGCATTATTGCGGTTGAAGTGACTTGTTTGTATTCTTCCATAAGTCGCTTATAACTCAAAACATTCTCGATATTAACGCCATGCTTACTCAGATTATCTTTTAGATGTGTATAATAATCATCTAGAAGCTTTTTGCTATATTCTTTTCTAGTATCTCGATCTGCATTCAGTGTCAGTACGATAGATACGTCATAGACTGGACTACAATATCTAACCATCTGCAAATCTAATAAAAGACACGAGCTTAGATCGTCTTTGAACACAATATTATTGCACCACAGATCACCATGAGTAATAAAGTTTCTATATTTGTCCGATGTTTTAATTATGTCACGCATTTTGTAAAAACCTTCTCTTACCTTCTTTTGCATGTCTTGAACGTCAATGTCCTTGAATCTGTTCTTACACTTTTCAAATAAATAATTAACCGTTCTGATATTGCACTCAAAGTATGCTTCAACTGTTTTATCGTTTATATCCATCGTTTCCCTTAGCATTTCAGTATAATGTTCGATTGATCTAAACGGTTTGTTAAGTAGTTTGGACAACTTTTCTTCATATATCAAGCCAGCGGCATGCATTTTAGCCAACTGTTTCATTATTAGCAATAACTGATCATAAGTTAAAGGCACTCTTATGTCAAGATTGGCAAAGTTATTTACTGTAGTATCCTCCAGAACTATGAACTGATTGTGTAGAGAATAGTAACTTCTTGGTACGAAATCTGTCATTTCAGCCGAGACCAGTTTTGTCACAGAAGGAATGAACTGCCTATAATACATCTCTTCTTTGTTAAACGAATTTTCTATTATGTATTTCCTGATAGGGTCAATTTCAGTTGCTTTGGGCATACATTTAATAAAAAAGAAATGATCTTCATTTGTTATGCTAATACGTAGTTTTAAATATTCACACAAAAAACCGTTTTTCATTTGTACAGTTTTCACTTCAAAATTTAAAAATGTTGTATTTTCAATAGATACTTTACTTTTAATAATCTCATAGCAATCTTCTCTTAAAATTGTTGGATATAGTGCGGCTTCACACAGTTCAGTAAGGGCTTCTTTAAATCTCTCATTTTCTATCGATGTTTCACTCATCATTGATTTCATATTACGTACCTTGACATGCGGGAATAAAACTCTAATTTTCCTAATGAACTCGTTTTTTGATATTAGTAAAGAATATTCTTGTAACTGAATTATTTTTTGTACTAACTGTTGGTATAAGTATTCCAACAAATCGTGAAGGTACAAGAATCTTTCCTGTTGCGAGGAATTTCGGTATATGGCGAATAGACATCTGTAGATCACATTTTCCACACTATTTTCCTCGTTAATTTCATCACTTGCTTTGTTTTTAAGATCTTCTATATATTTTATAATACTATCTTTATATATACCATTGAAAGAAAGATCCTCAGGTAGTTCAAACGTGTAACTATCGATGTATTGCTTCGCATTTTGTTCAGCAAACTTTTTACTTCCTAATTCTTGAACGATCACTTCAATTATAACCTTAAGATGGTCGCACATGATGTTGAACATTGAACGTTTAATTATAATTGAATTACTAACGTAAATTTGTTCTAAAATCATAAATATGCGATAAAATTAAGTCGGGATTTTGTATAAGTGTTTGATGAGATATTTGCTTGTATTTACATATATATAGAATGTCCCAAAAAGTTTCACAAATTAATATTTTATTTCATCGGTTATAAAACACTTGAAAATTCCATCATTTTGAAGAAATTTTTTTTCTTTTTAATATTCCTTTATACAGTATGTCCAATTAATTCCGCACCACATGGAAAACATTTTTATTTTTATTTTTATTTTTATGAAAAAATGTTTTTGTTTATAAAAAGTATATTTAATTGCATTGAACAAATTTGAATTTTATTTATTTTCTTCTACTCCTGTTTATTATTGAACACTGGACAACGACAAATGTATTTCTGAACTCAAATAAGAACCCTGAGGTAGAATACAAATTGAATTAGTAATTTGGCGTCTGTAATTAAAATTATCCTGATATCTAAATTATAATATTCTATATTTTTTTGTTTTTCTTTTAAATTCTATTAAAATTAATGAATACAGAAATTTTATTTAATTTTCTAATATATTTCAAAATCATAATGTACTTTAAAAAACTGTCACTGCGTGGTGGTCACCCAAGTACGGGGTAATTAATTCTGCGCAAAAATTAACCCTCTCATGCATAATTTTAAGGATTTTTTTTTTTATTAGAAAAATTATTTTATTGGGAAATATTAAAAATTAACATTAGAACATAGTATAGTAAGTGTAAAAACATGCAAACGATACAGTAATAATGACGGATAACAACAATGATTTACAGAACGTAATGCAACGCCTTAATGAACGCTGTCATGAGTACGGACTGAAGATAAATTTAAATTGATCATGAATGCATGATCATGACTAAATTTGTACATGCAAATATCCAATTGACTATTGAAGATACTGCAATTGAGAGTGATAATAACTATAAATACTTAGGAACATGGATAACATCAGATGTAGACCAAACCAAAGAAATTAGGACACGCATTAAAATAGCACGTGCATCATTCATTCAACTTAAAAAGTTTCTTTGTTGTCGGGATATAAGGTTAGAACTACGCCTGAGAATGCTTCGATGTTACGTGTTCTCTACTGTCCACCAAACAAGTCCATCTGAATAAGTTGGCCGCCTTTGAATGTTGTTGTTACAGAAGTATCCTACGAATATCATGGATTCAAAGAATGTCAAACGTGGAAGTAACTAGAAGGATAGAAAATGAGGCGGAAATAATATTAACTATCAAAAGACGAAAACTTGAGTACTTAGGACATGTGATGAGAGGGCAAAAATACGCATTATTACAACTTATTATGCAAGGCAAAATCCGAGGAAAGCGAAATGTGGGAAGACGAAGAATATCATGGCTTAAGAACTTAAGGTAATAGTTTGAATGCAGTAGTGCAGAACTTTTTAGACCGGCAGTCAACAGAGTCCGCATAGTCATGATGATTTCCAACCTTCCATAGAGGATGGAACTTAAAGAAGAAGAAGAAAAACATGAAATTTTTTTCTTAAAACTTAAAAAATATTCCGTCTACTCTAGTAGTCATGCACTTGCGGAATCGCGGAAGCGTTATGAAAATGTTCAAAGCACGATAGACACAGCGGCTTATTGCACTTTTTTCAGATGTATTTTTTTTTTCTTTTGCAAGTTTTAGAGTGACATCTTCGAGCATTTGGTATATCAATTAGTTGCGGCCATTGCCTCCAATTACTTTGTCTAATTTCAGGGGGTGCATGATGATTCGGTTTCTTCTTCTTCAAAATGGGAGGTGGTGTACCAGACGAAGTACCTCGTTTATTTTCTTTCTGCGTTCCCAAACTTAAATTCAAGCAGATCTATTTTTGTATCTCCGTTGTTCTTGTACAAAATCCGTACATTTAAAACATCCACAAAATGCATAAAAACTCTTATGTACCAGCGTTTGTTTCCTCTTCTTAGAGGATACAGGCCAACTGGTCCGTCAGGTCTACTCCTCCCATGTTTTTGTTATAAATCTGAACAGAAAATGGTCGTTCAGTTCTATAGTAGTCTTAGTAGATTTACACCAGCGTTTTGTTTTATTCTAAGGTTCTATTCCAGCACAATTAGAAACAATGTAAATAGTCTTGTTGTCTAGCCATTTAGAGCAATAATATTGCCACCTTCAGTACTTGCAACGGATGAAGTTCCCCTACCCTCTTGTTTCTCTTGTTTATATGTTTTCATAACAGAATTACAATTTTGTAATTACAAATTACAAACATATACCTCTTTTATGCAGTTCTTCGATAAGGGGAAGTGAGCAAAATAAATTATCAAAAAATACTTTATGATTGATTCTCTCTAAGTCGTCAGTTAGACGCAAAACTACATCAGCGCATGCTCAAAACATCTTTTGTTTTAGAACCGATTTATCGATTAAGAACTGTAAGTTATTAGAGAGAGAGAGAGAGAGAGAGAGAGAGATAGAGAAAGAAATTTATTGTTTCTAAAATGAGTTACATTTATAAATGTATTTTATCAACCTACAAACCATTATTAAATTTTTTTTTTGATATTTTTCCCTTTCACTGTAATCTTTCGTCCCCTTAGTAGTAACCCACCCTGTATATATATATATATATATATATATATATATATATATATATATATATATATATATATATATATGTGTGTGTTTTCATTCGGATTTTCCACAATACTAGTTTATAATCGGGAATAAAGGAGTAGCTCTTTATTTGTAAGAATGTAGTAGGTACGAGTAAATATTTTTAAAAGAGAAATAACTCTGTCGTACTATTTTTAAAAGAATCGTTGCTATTCTTGATTTATATTGTACTTATTTAGTTCAAGTGTGATGAGTATTTTTTTTATCATAAAGTCAACAGTAATTATTAAAATGTCTACAATTAATAATATTTATTATAATCTAGGCTAACTTAACAAAACGTTAGGTCTAAAATGATAATGTTATGTACACTATAATACATTTTTATAAAATGTACATAAAAAAAACGACAAAGAATATTACGAATATTAAACTAAAAAAATTTTCGTTTAATATTAAGGTAGATTTGTTTTAAAATCGACTTGCTATTCTTTATTTAACACTAAATACAATTCTTGAACTGCATCTTCGAATCTCGACTTACATTTTAGATCAGGCCAAAACTTCTCCATTATCTTACTCCTATCCTCCATAAAGAACATCTGTGATTGTTCTGGATCTTGGAAGACATGAGCTAGTTTTTCTTTGGGAAACAGCATCAATGGCATGTACAACAAAGACATCAGAAGGGCGTACGGTTTAACTTCTTCTATATTCCTTAAAAACTGATCGTATGGCATGATTTTGTTGATATTAATATTATATTTAGACAATATTGATTTTAAGTCATTATAATATTCATCCAATAGTCTTAGACCACACTTTATTCTTGTTTTGAAGTCGGTATTTATGGCCATGACAAAGTAAGCATCATAGGAAGGTAGACTGTACCTTAAAATTTGGAAATCGATGAGAAGACAGGCAGTTTGGTTGGAATCGTACAAGAAATTATTGCACCAAAGATCACCGTGTGTGACAAAATTTCTCGCGTTTTTGGAAGGCTCCACTATATCAAAAACTCCCATCATCATACTTTCACATTTCTTCTTAAAGTTCTCCAATGTACCAGGTTTGAAAACGTGTGGGAACTTACCAAAAATATAATCGTTTGTTCGCACAGTACAGTCGAACATACTCCTAGTCTGTTCGTTACCTTTTATTGCGAAAGTTTCCATCAACATTTCTCCAAAATATTTGTTCATCCTAAATTCGACTCCTAGCATTTCAGACATCTTTTCTTCGAACAGTATCCCACAGGAATGGAACTTGGCCAGCTGTTTGTATACTAGTGATAGCTGGTGGTAGGTAAATGGTACTTGTATATCTATATTGGAAAAATTCTTGGCAGATACATCGTCAAATACCATAAACTTACTTTTCCTCGTCAAGTAACATTCTGGTAGGAAATCTGTGATATCGCCAAATCCTAGTTTTCTTAAATATGGAATTATTTTCATATAAAACTTTTCTTCTTTTTTAAACGACATTTCTGACATGGCTTTTCTCATTTCGTCGCTGTTTAAGGGCATATGCTTGAGGAACAACTGGTGCAATTCGTTTTTTTCGTCGATCTTAATATAAATTTTCAAGTTAAAATAGTCACCTAAAAAACCATTTTTTTCGTCGACAGGTTTAATTTCGAAGTCCACAAATTCTACATTTTTATAGTCCACTTTTTTATTTTTAATAATTTCGTAGCAATCTTCCCGAGTAATGTTTGGATACAAAACTGTTTCATACAATTCCATTAGACTCACTTTAGATTTTTCACTATTTTTTTCATTTTCCGAAACATCTTTCAATATTTGTAATTTTACAAAAGGCAAGAGAGTGGTAACAACTTCATTAAAGTCCTCGATAGAAATAATAGATTTGTGATGCTTCAGTTCTATTAATTTCTGCACTAACTGGTTGTAAAAATAATTTAGAAGATCTTGGAGATATAAGAACCTTTCGTGTTGAGTTGTGTTGCGAAAAATCGCCACTAGAGCCTTGTAGGTAATTTTTCTTACACGGTCTTCTTTTTTCGACTCTTCTTCAGCTTTTTTCTTGATATCGTTAACAACATTTTCCAATATATCAGGAACAACTCCATTGAATAGTTGTTTCGGTAAGTAAAACGAGTTCTTTGGTAGATAATCTTCATTTTTATTATTTTCTGTATGTAGTTCTTGCAAAAGCACTTCTAGTAACACTTTTAGTGGTTCTATCTCCATTATAGGAACTAATTTTGCGATATTATTGTCGAGGTATACATATAATAGGCAAGAATTTGAGTTAAATTCTTATATAAACTAAAGTAATAACAATAGAATGACAAAAGTTACGAGTTCTTAATTATTTGTGGTTTAAAAAAATTATATGCTTCTTTTAAACCTTAAAACCTCTACTTATGATTGAATTTAATAGTAGGTTGGTTACTACATATAACGATAGATAATTTCTAGGAAATGCCATCTAGTAATTAGTTTATATAATAACAATGATGACTCTTTTATTATTAGAACTATTGTGTGTGTTATAACGACAGTTAAAAGAATGTCGTTTGGATAACTGTTTAAAAAATTAGGCATTTAAGTTATGAAACTGCAAGGCATGGCAAACTAAGCAGATTCCAACTGAATTTGAAAATAAATTGATTATACCCATATATAAAGAAGCAGACTAATTTTATCATAATTAGAATTAGAAAAAGAAATGGCCAGATTGAAAACCGACATTCTCGAAATCAGTGAGCTCAGATGGCCGGTTAATGGTAAATATCCCACAAGCAACGGGGTGCTATACTACTCTGGAAGCGAAAATCTACAAACCCATCCATCGCAATTTTGGTAGATAAAATTACCAATAGACCAATCACTGGCTTTATTTATCTATCATAAAGAGTAAAAATGTTACAACTTCATACTCCAAAAATTAAAATGAATATAGTACAAGTCTATGCACCTACAGTTCAGAGCAAAGACAAAGATATCGAAAAATTTTACAATCATATTGAACAAGTATTAAAATATGTTAAAAAACATAAGATACTTATTATAATAGATGATTTCAGTGCCAAAGTAGGCAAAGGGAAATGTTAATATTTAATTGTGTTGCAGTTTTGCAACCGTATATAAACATTTATAAAATATTAACAGACTTTTTGTTAGTTTTGATTCTCATCGTATACTTAGCCAAGATTTGGGGTACAAAAATACAAACATTATAGAACAATAAACGGTTGTTAAATACTTTGTTGCAGACAAGAGACTGTTCTTTCATACATTGTATATTAACAAAGAACGGTATAAAAATGAATGGCTTTCGTTAAAAGTGCAGATTGCTGGGTAATTATCGCCCACACCTAGTGTCACCTTGTACAAAACAACTCTTGGCCCAACGGCTGTGCGGGCTGTGGCACTTAGTCACCATCAATCACTCAGTCACCATCAGTCGTTCCAGCCAGTAGGGGGTGGAGGCTGATCAGTCGTTCCAGCCAGTAGGGGGAGGAAGCTGCTTAGTAAGTTTGAGACAGTCGTTTCCTCCAGTAGGGTGGAAGCTGCTCCTACATCATCAATACTTTTGTGATTTCTGTATGTCGTTGAAGATGTCCTTTTCAATAATCTGATGAAACTCAAACTCTCTCGTAGGGCTGCTGCTGTTTTATACGGTCGTCGGTCTTCCATCTCTTCTAGCGCGCATCGAACTTGTGGTGGGAGTGCGTATGTACGGAGCTCTGACGGGACCGAGTCAATGCGTATCGTTACACCCCCTTCCCTTTGGAAAAAAAATGGACCATAATTTTTTTGGGCGTGGAGCCTACAACGGCGTAATTCCATTCACCCTTCGTCGTAACTTGATCTTTATTCTTCTGCTGTTGTTGCAGGTTACCCGGAATTTCTTTGTCCCTTTGACGGTTTCCTGCTTGTGGCTCCCCTGGCGTCGTCATTGCCGCGGCTTCAGGTCTCTTCGGTGTGTCGCCAGCACGGCGCTTTCTTGGTGGTGATGGTGGCATACCGAACGGCTGGTGAAACCTGTTAATGCCTATTCCTGGCGTGACAGGCAGCCCATGTTTCTCTGGTGTTAGTGGGCTCATTTCTTCGGGAATGTCTAGTACGGAGCACTTACGGGATTGAGGCGATGCATATCGTTACAAGGTTGGTCGAATTTGTCCAAGAAAAAATAATAATAATAACAAACATGTTATACGAATGTTCACTAAGATTATTTACCTGGAATTTGCGTCGGGACACAGAGCTTAAAATCGTAAGTAAGCAGAATATACCTATTATGAAAGAAAAAAGATACAGAAATTTTATCAAATTCGCAAAAACGTATCCAGGTGCTGACGTAGCTTCTGATCACAACCCAGGTGTTGCTGAATTCAGGTTAAATATAAAACAATCGACATAACAGCGATCTTGCCACACTAGAGAAACAAAATTTTACATTAAAAGGAATAAATCAAGAACTACTGACAGCTACAACTGAAAAACTCCTGATGCACACATCCAATAAAAGAACTAAAAAAAACACTACATATATAAATAGTGCCAGAAAAAAAGACTGAATGAATAATGAAATCTTTAAGTTAATGGAAAATCAAAGAATCATTAAAACTGTAAATAAAATAAGATATGCCAAGATACACAAAGATATACAAAAGAAAATAGGGAGAGCAAAGGAAATTTGGTTGAAAGAGAAATGTTGTGAAATAGAAAATCTACAATAATTACACGATCCATTTAACATACATAACAAGATTAGAGAAATCACCGGAAGCTACACGATTTGTATTTTTGCTGTAGTATTTTTATATAATATATTGATTTTACTACTTGTATTAGTTTATTTGGAGCTTTTCGTTGTTTTAAATATTTATCAAGTATTTATCTATGTATTGTGTCAAATGCAGGTTTACAGATCATCTATTGTCCTTCTAGTTTTTTTTTTAATTTCGGCTCTTAATTTATTTATACTTTAAATGCCACTTGTGCTAACCATATCGCTCTATAGTTCTTCCAGTTGGTTCTGCCCTCTTCTTATAAATTTGTAGAATAAGATGATTTTTCCAATCTTTTGGTATTTTATTTTGCTTCAATGCTTCATTACATATGATCCAAAACCTGTTTATGACTTCCTCGCCTATCTATTTCATAATTTCTGGTTCGATTCCATCTCCTCCTCCAGCTTTTCCATTTATAATTCTTTTTGTTACTTCGATGAATTCTTTTTTCTCCATTCTCCATCTCTTGTTCTCTTCTTCGCTTAGGCTTGATGGGTCATTTAAGTTCAGACCTACGTTTTGTATTCTTCTAATTTAAATTTACAGGTGTAATACTCTTTCCAGACTTTGATGTTATTCCAAAAAGATCTATTGCCATTTTTATAATCTTCATTTAAGCTGTTTCCATTTCTTTCCAGAATTTTTGTTTCGCATCTCTTACTGTCTTTTTGGCAATTTTATTTTTATTGCTATTTAGTTTTTTCTCCCTTGGATCCTTTGATTGCCGCTTTTACTGAGTCGTTTGTCGACCATCTGGTTCGTTTTGGTTTTTCATTATTTTCTTAATTCCACAGGATTCCTTAGCTGATTCGTTTATTATTTCATTTAATTTTTTCAATTTTTTATCTAGTCCATCTTTTCGTAACAGTCATTTATTTTATATTGGTAGATGTCTCTTCTTCTGTTTATATTTTTTTTATGTTTACCTTGCTATATTCTATATTATCTAATTCGATATCTGTTGTTGCTATTATTTCCGCTATTGCTAGTCTATGTTGTGTTCAGTTCTGCTTCATTGATTACTTACTTCTTTTAACGCCGTTTCTAGCTCTTGTAAATATATTATGTAATTTATGATGCTTCTTGTTCCTCTTTCCTCGGCTATGGAGGCATATCTTTGATTTATTTGTTGTTCCCATAGGCTGTTTCATATTTTCATGTTATGGGTAATACAGCGTTGGATAATTCTTTCCGTTTCTATTTCTCTTCATTTCTCCGTATTCTCCCATGCTCCATTGTAACGTATATCTGTATTATGTGTATCTCCTCTTTTATTTCTAAGCTTAATGTAATGATTGTTGGTAATATAGCTTCATAGTTTAAAATTTTCTTTTGTATAGCTTCGTTTACTATTATTTCTAGTCTCTGTTTAGCTCTCATGTTCTCTTCTTCGCCCGAGTAGTATAATGCATAGTTTTTAACTACAGTTGGTACAGTATAAATCCCGATGCTCGCCATATGCGTAATCGTAAGTGACATCACATGGTACCAACATAAAATATTTAAGTCGTAGGTCTGTTCCTTCTTAGAATATTTTAGCCAAGTACACTGGAATTACATCCACTAGACATATTTTATTATATACGCGTAGAACTAATATCTGAAGATTTATATTAATCCAAATTTAAAGAACTACACCATAGCCTGTTTAATTTAATTTGTATATGTAAGTAGATTATAAAGGGCTTTTATGAAGCACACTTGTCCGAATCATATTTTGAATGCGATCGGACGAAGGTGACATTTTGGCATAAATTGGTAACACTTGTTTGACGGTGTTGACACTTCAGATTTGCTTTAATTATTTACTCTTAATTAGACTCTGTTCTTTTTAGAACAAAATTATTGTGATTTACGTCAAAAATGTCAAATAAGAAGTTAAATAGTCGCTGTAAAGAGATGGTGGCCTCTTTGATTCATTATTTTAAACAGAAACGTAATAATAACGGTCCCATTTTGCAATATTTTTTTATATTATATTTATGTGCAGGCTTAAAATATACATTCTTGTTTTAGCTGTAGCTTTAAATTTGCATATTTCAACTGTGAGTTATATCTCTCAGGTCGTAAAACCTAATACACCTCTAACATTACCACCCAAAAAACTTACTAGGCCTAAGAAAGCTACCAATACGGAAATAATAAATAGAAGCGAAATTCGTAATACAATTTACAGTATGTATGAACGAGGTAAGTATACTTTTAGTTGAATACGCCGGTCGTTTTATTTATTATTGTTACGATAAATTCTGACCCTAAATATTATGACTAATTCTGTTTTGTTGTAGAATTTTCGGCGTTTGTTTACCAGAAGCCTCTAGACCCGAATTATGATGAGTCATCCATCTCGAGGGTTTTAAGCAGTTGAAAAACTAGTTTTAGCTGTTGACCTCCTTCTAGTTTATTCGATGGCGTTCCCGTTATTCTTGTCAACACCACCAACAATGTTCGAGTCTGCTATAGGGAATTCCGGAACTAACGGAGGTTTATATAAAAGAGAAATTTTATATGGAGAGTCAGTTAAATCTGAAGACTCGCGCCCGCGATTTTAATTGTAGCGTTCGTATAAAATAAATTATGTATTTTGAGTGCTTTTTAATAAATTAAAATAAGAACCTTTAAGACATTATAAATTGAATAAAGACAACAGTAAAATAAATTCATTTCATTATTTTGCTTTTAGTTGGTCTTTGCGTTCATTGTTTTTTGGAGATATATCTTTTATATAAGTTTTTTTAGTTATTTTTGTTCATGAGTCCTTCATCATATTATGTTCTGATTCTGGAGATCTTTCGATCTGGAGATTTTGTATAATTTGTTGTTGTGTCTCTGCTGTTGGTTAATTTGCTTCTTTTCCATATCGTCATATTTCCGGGGTATACCATTCCTTTTCAATCTTTAATCTATTGTTACTTATATAGGCGGTTTGTTCTTATTTTCGTTCTTATTTTCTTCTATATGAATTATATAATATTTCTTTTTCTTATTTCCTTTTTCTTTTCAATTTATTTTTCTTATTTCACTTCTCTAATATTGCGATTTTCTGTCTTAAATTTATTTGTTCATTTTCTAGTTGTAGACTAATTAGATCCTTTGATATTTTATCTATTTTATCGATAAAAGAGATCCTTTCTATTAGTTAATTATTCGTATTATTTACTACTACTACTATCGGTTCTCCGACGCCTTCCGACTCCTACCCGCCATTCTTCTCTATTCAGCCATAGGCCTGGAGGGATTTCTCTTTCCTCTAGTTCTTTTTCAATTCCCTCTCTCCAGCTTTTTCTCGGCCTTCCTCTTTTCCTTCTCCCTTGTGGTGTCCACGTCAAAATCTGTTTTGGAATCCTGTCATCTGGCATTCTCTGTACATGGCCGTACCATATTAACTGTTTTGTTTTTATGTCATCAACTATTGTATGCTTGACTCCCATCATTTCACGTATTCTCTCATTTGGTATCCGATCTCTTCTTGATTTTCCTGCTGCTCTTCTCCAGAAGTCCATTTCTGTTGCTAGTAACAGTTTCTCTGTTCTTTGTTTCATTTGCCAAACTTCGCTGCCATTCGTATTATTTTATTTTTTATTATTAACTATTTCTTATTTATTTAACATATTTAACACATGCCATTATTTAAATTAAGTTAACTTACTGGCCTATAAATATAATTATAGAAGTACTGATAACTTTTTGTAAAGAGTACTTAACTTTTTATTCCACACAATTAGGCAACTGAATAATTCAATTGCAAATGCAATTGCTGGGACATCCAATTATAAAAATAAAAGACTTAATAGATTAATGATGTCCGCAATTTCACTGTTTTTTTAGTACTTAACACTACCAATAAAAATGTGTACTTTGCCCGTGAATATTGAATCGAGAATGATTCAGATGCAGTAAAATTCAGAAACAGATTTATATGTCGAATCTCACAGAAAATTCCACTGTTTGATGCCCAAAACATCGATTTTGAAATTTAAAGGCATAATCTTGAGACATTTTTTTTGTTCATTAATAATTAAAAATTAAGGGTAATCATGTGTCTTTTTTGCAAATTTCAAAAATTGAATGAGTCATTCTTCAAATGACTTACACCGTGTTGCAAGGACCCAGTCATCGGCGAAACCAAACTTCCTTGATCTAGTTTCTGGTATATCAGCGATGTACAGGCGAAAGAGAAGAGGAGCTAGGACAGATCCCTGAGGCAGTCCATTCTACAGTTTTCTTGGGGTGTTGATGTCGCTTCCCATGACTACTTGAATCGTTCGGTCGGCTAGCATGCTGATGATTACTCGAGCGGTAGATTTACAGGAGATTGTACGGAGGAGCTTGTATATCATGCCTTCTCTCCAGACTGTATCGTAGGCAGCTGTTAGGTCTATGAATGCGGCTGCAGTTTTAGGTTTTCTCTAGAGCCCTGCCTCAATAAATGTGGTAAGTGAAGGAACCTGATCTGCGCAGATTCTTTTCGGTCGGAAATCTCCTTGATCAATCGGTATTGATTCAAGTAGCTTTGGACTAATTCTGTTGTAGATAAGTCGTTCTAGTAGCTTGAACGTCGCCGATTGTTGCTCGTAATATTGGCAGTCTAGTAATATATGTAATATGTTAGTCTTGAGGGTCCTAGACATAGTCTGGTTAACCCTATTTGCAGGTGGCGATTGTCAATTCTTGGACACCAAGGTATTATGTCGTTTTTAATAGATCAAACTTAGAATGAGAATGGCACCAATTACGATACATTAACCCCGATTGTCAGCAGTATTGCAGTTCAATAGTCCAGCCGATCAGCAGTTTCGACACATATTGCAGACAAGTTGTCATCAATTAATTTCATATAAATACTGTAAATTTTCATTTTAAAGTCAGTTGTAATTATATTAAATAAAGTGCTGTTACTCTGTCAGTTGTACCTTTAAAAGGGCCTTTTTAAAAAGTACCTTCGGGAGTGACAACCCTTAAGTGGCGCATTCAGTAGATTAGTGGGAGAGTCTCCAGAAGATCCTCGTCGTTTTCAAACGTTTACCCGCTACCGAACCCAAATCCAGGGAAAACTGCAGCTATTTAACCCACGGATTCCAGGCAAATTGGCACAGAAACATATTTATGAAGAAAGCTGAAAAGAAACTTAAAGAAGAAAAGAAACTTGTACCTAAAAGGAATGCATCCAAGCATCATCCTATTACTGTAAGCAAATTTCATCTTATTTCTAATTCTAATATCAATTCACAAGTATCATCCTTTAGAATAAGCGATTCTCTTTCAACAATTTTTGAATCTAATATAGAATCTAGTGAAAATATTAAACCAGATTTACATTTAGTTGATAATAATCATATTTTTAAAACCACAAATTTGTTTGAAATACCTTCTATAATTATTACACCAGCATCCATTTCAAATAATTCTAATATGGCACCCATTTTTGATGTTAATAAAGACCTTTCTATCGTACCAGAGTACGACGGCAATCCAAATGAACTCCACAATTTTATTGATGTTATTTCCATGCTTCTAAACCATTTCTGGGATCATACAAATCCCGAAAATTTTCAAAATCATATGCTTACCCGGGGAATTATAAACAAAATTAAAGGAAGAGCCAGAGAAATTATTTCTGTATACGGCTGTAAAGACTGGCCGTCAATAAAATCAATTCTTGTCCAAAATTTTGCAGACCAACGAAACGAAAACTCATTAACTAGAGATTTAGTTAACCTTCGGCAAGCTCCAAACGAAAACCCCCATCAATTTCATGAAAAAGTTATGAGTCTTTTAAATACCATTTCAAATCATATTGAATTACACACGGAAAACGAGGAAGTTAAAAGAAGTAAAAAAGAATTTTTCCAACAACAAGCTCTAACCACATTTTTGGCAGGCCTAAGAGAACCCCTAGGATCAACGATTCGATCCATGAGACCACCCAATCTCGCTCTTGCTATCCAATATATTCAGGAAGAAAATAACATTAGATATCTCCAAAAAACTCATAATTATTCCTTGCCATCTTCTAATAAACCATCTGCGACTTCACAAACACAGAGATCCAATTTAACTCATACACCTGCTCCTACACGATGGCAGCCTGAGGTGCCTAAGCCCCAATGGCCACAGCCATTCTTTAGACCAAATCAAATTCCTGTGCAACAACAATCATTCAATAATAGTCCAAGAGGGACATTTCAACCCCCTAGATTCCAACAAAATCATCAACTCACTCCATATGCACAAAATTCTAGGGCTAATCAACCCAATTTTCATAAACCAGTTCCATCTCAATCATATAAGCCAACACCTATGAGCGTATCTACACACCAAACCGGCTTTAATAGACCCCAATCTCAAAGAAACTTCCGCTTTCAACAAACTGCCAGCCCCCGATTCACCGTAGAAGAACTCTTTAATATCGAACAAGAGGAAAATAATTACGATGAAGGTATAGACAATGACACATACCCAGATTACACTTATTATGAGCAAGAAAGCCAAGAATATGAGGAAGATGTAAATTTTCAAACGTTTCAAGACGAAAAAGAAGAAACGTAGTAGAATTGCATTCCTATGCCGACAAAAGAGAGCTTCCTTACATTAAAATTCAAAATCCCCCTCTTAAACTTCTTATTGATACAGGAGCCACTAAATCTTTCCTTAATCCTGATATAGCCAATAAATTCTACAAGAATAATATTAAATATGAACCATTTATCGTTACATCAATTTTTCAAAATCATTCACAGGATTATTGTGTAGAAATCCCAATTTTTCCCGAATTTAACTCCGATATTAACCTAAAATTTTATCTTTTCAAATTTCACAAGACATTTGACGGTCTTATCGGCCTCGATAATCTTAAACTTCTAAAAGCAAATCTCGATTTTACCCAAGCTACTCTTACTACAGAGCATTCTATTCTTCCTATTAATTACTACGTCACAAACAAAGCCCAATTCTATACAGTCCAGCTAGAGCCCCAATCAATTACCCAAGTCCGCTTACCAGTAAAGGAAACATCAGGTACAATCGTCATCCCAAGACAAGAAGTCGAAGGTGCCATCCTAAGAGAAACTCTCACCATTGCCTGTAATCAACTCGCCTGGACCGAGCTAGTCAATAACACCGATGAATACATCCAAGTAGCATTAACTGATCCCATCAAAAGTCAACCCATAAATCTCGAGGAATATCATATATATACGTCAGATATCATACCTACCGAAGACAGTAATCTAAAAGATGTCGATCCTCTCCTTAGAACCGATCATCTTAATACCGAAGAAGAATCTCACCTAAGACGACTGTGCAGGAAGTTTGCAGAGATATTTCATCATCCAGACGATCCTTTAACATTTACTAACCAAATAAAGCACCATATACGAACCAAAGACGAAGTTCCAGTTTATACCAAGTCATATCGGTATCCACACATCCATAAAGAAGAAGTACGTAAGCAGATCACTTCGATGCTTGATCAAGGAATTATCAGACCGAGTCAATCACCCTGGTCATCTCCAATCTGGGTCGTTCCAAAGAAACCAGATGCCTCAGGAAAAATTAAATGGAGAATAGTTGTCGACTACCGGAAGGTGAACGAGAAAACCATCGATGACCGATATCCAATTCCAAATATAACAGACATTCTGGACAAACTAGGACGCTGCCAATACTTCTCAACCCTAGATCTAGCCAGCGGATTCCATCAAATTGAAATGGCCGAAGAAGATATCCAGAAGACTGCATTTAACGTTGAAAATGGCCACTATGAATACATGAGAATGCCGTTCGGACTCAAAAATGCACCCTCAACATTCCAGAGAGTAATGGAGAACGTACTAAAAGGACTAATAGGAGAAATATGTCTGGTCTACATGGACGACATTATTGTATTTTCAACCTCTCTTCAAGAACATATGGTAAATCTTAAGAAAATTTTTGAAAGATTAAGAGAAACAAGATTTAAGATACAAGTTGACAAATGTGAATTCCTTAAGAAAGAAGTCGATTTTCTAGGTCACGTCGTAACCTGCGAGGGAATTAAACCAAACCCGACTAAGATTAAAGCCATCATAGACTATCCTGTACCAAAAACAACAAAAGAAATTCGAGGATTTTTAGGATTACTTGGTTATTATAGAAAATTCATAAAGGACTTTGCCAAAATTACAAAACCACTTACCATATGTCTTAAAAAGGATGCAAAAATTGAACACACCGAAGAATTCTTAAACTGTATCAAAACCTGTAAAAGCTTATTGATTAATGAACCACTTCTGCAATATCCAGATTTCACTAAACCCTTTAACCTCACGACTGATGCCAGCAACTTCGCTATAGGAGCCATACTATCACAAGGTCCAATAGGAAATGATAAACCTATCGCCTATGCATCCAGAACTTTAAATGAAACAGAACTGAAATATTCGACTATCGAAAAGGAGATGTTAGCAATTGTGTGGGCTACTAAATACTTCCGCCCATACCTTTTCGGACGAAAATTCAAAATTTTATCTGACCATCGACCTCTACAATGGCTATTTTCACTTAAAGATCCAAACTCAAAGCTTGTCAGATGGAGATTAAAGCTGGAGGAATTTGATTACGAAGTAATATATAAAAAAGGCAAATCCAACACCAATGCAGATGCTTTATCCCGTGTCGAAATTCACACGAAAGAATTAAACAGTGTAGACGAGAATATGGAAGAAATAATGAAACTCCTCTCAAAAGATGACGATGATATCTCCATGATTAACCACCCCAGTTCCTTATCCGATCTGGAAGAATTTCTAACCGACCCAGCCGAAGAGTCTCAAAAAACTTTGAATCCGTCAACCCCTTTAGGAGACTTAGATAAAATCATCCAAAAAAATCAAACTGCAACGTTAACTCCCGAAGAAATAAAGATAATAGACGAAATCCTACATGAAGACAGCAAACAGCAAAAATCTAAAGCTCAGCCATCAAACTCCCAATACTTACAAGAAGATAACGATACAGATGTAACCAAACATTCCACGGCAGAAAATCCAATAATGGGAATTCCAATTAGCGAGAAACCACTAAATTGTTACAATAATCAAATAATTCTCAAGATAGTAAACTATAGCCCGGCGAAACCAATCATAGAGCAGTGTTTCGTAACAAAGAAGAGAATGTATGTCCAATTGGGAAAAAATCATCTTCACAACGACATTTTCCAGTTTTTCAAGAACTATATAGATCCGAAAAAGAAGTACGCCATTCTGTTCGAAAATGATGAACTCTACAAATCCCTATGCAATATTCTACGAGAAACTTTTAAAAATTCCGCATTCGATCTTGTCAAATGCAACAGCCTCCTAGAAGATATAAACAGCACAGAGAGACAGAAAGAAATTATAGAGAACTACCATCAAGGGAAGACTAACCACAGAGGAATTAACGAAACCGAAGCTCAAATAAGAAAACGCTACTACTGGCCTACGCTAAAGAAAGACATCGAAGAAGTTATCAACCTTTGTGATACGTGCCAAGCTAACAAGTATGACAGAAATCCAATTAAGCCGAAATTTATGGTAACACCAACTCCAACAAAACCGTTAGAAATCATTCATATGGACACATTCCAAGCTAACGGACAAAAATTCCTTACAATAATTGATGCATTCTCGAAATATGGCCAAGCATATCCCATAGAAGGATCCAACGCAATAAATGTCCTTAATGCCTTCATGCTATTTATAACCCACCATGGACTCCCACACATGATAATAGCAGATAGTGGAACCGAATTCAAAAACGGCCTTGTTCAGGAATTTGTCGATACACACAAAATTTCGATTCACTACACAACACCAGATAATCCACAATCGAACGGAATGATAGAACGTTTTCACTCTACAATTTTGGAACACCTAAGAATACTTAGAGAAAAAAGGAAGACTCTGGGTATTAAAGAACATATGTTGTATGCTATTTTAGGATACAACAATTCCATTCATTCATCAACTAAACAAAAGCCAATCGAAATTCTAAATGGCCATATCGATCCACAGGATCCATTTGACATCGATATTAACAGAACTCTAATAAATAACTATACACAGAGCCACAGATTAAAGACAAAAGAAATCTACAGTGAAATAAACAAAAAGCTACAAGAAACCAAACAGAAAAATATTGAAAAAATAAATCAAAAAAGACAAACACCAATAACTTATAAACCCAGCACAAAAGTTTACACTAGAAAAACAGTAAAAAGAAATAAACTTCTTCCGAGATTTTCTTCCCGCATTGTGAAAAATAATAATCCCGTAACAATAGACACTCAAGATACGTCAATACACAAAAAGAACATCAAACACCAGCCAAAGACTAATGCTAAAACTGCTTTACAGATGTACCTTAGTAGCAGCCCAACAAGTTCAAATTCAAAACCTGAAGGACAATCCAGGAATCCTCCCAGTTAAACTTGGACAAGCGAGGATACAGACCAGCACTCATGACTTCATCCACTATTTCCATCTAGAACCCATCGCAGAAGAGATTGAATCCATATAATCTCAGTATATCACCACCAACAGAGCAATAGAAAATGGACTTAGTCAACCATATTTTGACAGCCTACAAAACTTTGATAAAACTGTACAGTACCTCCTCCAAACAGCAAAAGAGAAACTAGACACAATATATCCAAAATCCAGAAGCAAAAGAGGACTTATAAACGGATTGGGAAGTGTAATAAAATCTATTTCTGGTAATCTAGATCAAGAAGATGCTGAAAGATACAACGCTGCCATTAAATCACTTGAAAATAACCAACAGAACATTATTACTAACATCAATAGCCAACTCAGTCTCAATAAAAGAATAATGACAAATTTTAACCAAACAATTTCATTACTTACACACAACCAAGAAATCATAGCTGAAGAGACAAGCAAAATTAGCTTAGAGATGAACCAATTCGTTTTCGATTTTAATGATTATATGCAAGTTCGAAATATCCTTGACCAGATAAATCTAAATTTACAAACAATTATACAAATACTGGATGATCTACAAACAGCAATTACATTTGCAAGAATCAAAACTTTACACAACGGTCTCATTAAACCTGACGAAATAAAATGGACCGTGCAAAAGATGCTTGAACACCACCCTGCATCACAGATTCCCTATATTCAGGAAGAAGACTTAACCAAATACTATGAAATCATAGACATTGATGGTTACTACACGAATCACACCCTTGTTTTTATTTTACATTTTCCTATTCTTCATTCCAAGTCGTTCACATACTTCCATTTATACTCCCTTCCAACTAATAATCACACAATAATCATTCCACCTGGTCCATACCTAGTCCACAACTCAGACCTTTTTCAATATATGGATGTACCATGCAAAAGAAGCGAATCCAAATCATTCATCTGTCCTGAGAAATTTCCACAAGAGAATGACCAGACTAATGACTGCATCATCCAAATTCTCCAGTTAATCAATGATGCTGCCCAATGCCAAAGTGTTCCCGTCACTGTCACTACAACGATCATTCAAAAAGTATCCGATGCACACTACATTGCCGTTTTTCCAAAGGCTACAAAAGTATCTACCCATTGCACCACCACTGAAATAGAAGTACTCGAAGGGACCTATCTAATTGAGTTACCGCCAGGATGTCAACTACGAACCAATAATGAAGTTTACATAAATTCCAAAACAACAATTAAAGAAGAACCACTAACATTACCAAAAGTCAAGACCACCACTATTCTGAAGAACCACCCAATAGTCAAACCCCTAAAATTGGACAGAATTCCTTTAGACGAACTACACAAGTTATCACAGGAAGAAGAAAGGTTCCAATCCATCCTTCCAACACAAATGGACCACAGCTACATATGGACACCACCGATATATATATACTGGTAGCAATCCTTTTAATTTTTGGTTTTCTCAAGCTACGCAAACTGAAAAAAGAAAAAGATGAGCAGAATCCAACTACAGCAGAAGACATCCCTGACCAAAGCCCAGAGTCCTCAGAAACAGTTCACAGAGTTTTGTTCATCCCTCACAAAACTTCCCCAGGGGATGGAGAAATTACGATACATTAACCCCGATTGTCAGCAGTATTGCAGTTCAATAGTCCAGCCGATCAGCAGTTTCGACACATATTGCAGACAAGTTGTCATCAATTAATTTCATATAAATACTGTAAATTTTCATTTTAAAGTCAGTTGTAATTATATTAAATAAAGTGCTGTTACTCTGTCAGTTGTACCTTTAAAAGGGCCTTTTTAAAAAGTACCTTCGGGAGTGACAACCCTTAAGTCACCACTCGCGTTTCCATAAGCACGACATTTTCGACTTGAGCCACCATTTTAAGTCACATGGTGCGTATTCACTTACTATTTCACTATCCTCAATATCCTTTGCGCACTTTTATCTGTTGCTTCATTACCCTCGAAGTTCTGCTGTGAAGATGGTTGTTTCTGAGAGAAGTTTGAACATAAGATTAGATGTTAGGGAAACTATAGCTGAATCATTAGATTTAGATGCGTCTCTAAAGATAGTGATAAAATTGTTATGTGTTTCTGAGGGGTTCTTTATTGAGCTTTTAATTAAAGTAATGATTGTATTCCCTTTATCGAATTAAGTAAGGAAAGATCAATCACTAAATTGGGAAACGAAGGGACTATCGATAAACGGAAAGTATTTAAACCATCTAAGATATGCAGATGACGTAGTACTAATAGCCGACAGCTGGAAAGAACTGAAGACGATGATCGATGAGCTTCATACGGAATTCATAAAAAAAGGACTGAAAATGAATCTGAGTAAAACTAAGCTAATGTCGAATAAAGATGATCAACCGACGATAACCATCCAAGGAACAAAGGTGGAACATGTAGAAGAATACATATATCTGGGTCAGAATATCAAGGTAAACAAAGAAAACCAAACTACCGAAATAAGCAGACGAGTAAGAATGGGATGGGCCGCATTTGGAAAACTCTCATACATACTGAAAGACAAAAAGATACCCCAAAACCTTCGAACCAAAGTGTTCGATTCTTGTATCCTTCCCGTTCTCACTTACGGAGCTTAAACCTGGACATTCACAAAAAAGAACATGGACAAGATTCGAAAAACTCAGCGAGCCATGGAACGACAGATGCTTGGTATCTCACTAATAGATCGGCAAACAAACGAAGCAATCCAGAACAAAACAAACATAAAGGACGCCGCGAAACAAGCAGCTAAATTAAAATGGAAATGGGCTGGACACAACGAACGTCTCGAAGATGGTAGATGGAACAAAGAAGTCGGAAACTGGCGACCGTACGATGCGAAGAGACCAAGAGGAAGACCTCAAATGCGTTGGAGCGACGATATCAAAAGAGTCGCAGGACCAATGTGGAAACGCCTAGCACACAACAAGGATGAATGGCGAGAAATGGGAGAGGCCTTTATTCGACAATTCAGATAGAAAAAGGGCTATATAAAAAAAAAGGGAAGATACACTCGGGTGCTTTTACTGTCTAGAGGAGAGGATGGTCAAGGTTTGTTGGAAGAACGATTAGAAAACTAATGTCTAGGGAGTTGAGTACTATTATCCTCACGCGATGGTAATAAGGTTTTGCTGTACGCGGTATTTCGAAATAGGGGGTGGTTTTTATTTGCTGCAATGGATATGGCATTAGTAAGCGTGAGGAGTGTCCGTCTATTTTGTAAGGATGGTCCTTCATCCTTCGCATTCGCTATATAAACTTTCCATTTGAGTGGTGCACCAAGAGTAATTCTAAGGGCATTCTTATGTATGTGGTCAAGTGGTTTCAACATTGTTTTGATTGCGAATGAGAACATAATTGAACCGTGCTCGATTTTTGATCTAATAAGAGATTAATAAAGCATATTCAAAAATTATCTGAATCACAATCGCGGTTTGAAAGAGTTTTTATTAGATTAAGTATTTTACTACAAGTTAGAGTGAGATGATTGATGAGCTTTTTCCAGGTAAGTTTTGGTCGAATCACATACCTATAAATTTTAATGATGGTTTAAATATAATTTTTTTATTGTAGAGCTTATAATGTTTATACTATTCTAAGTTTATTTGCTATTGTCATTACCCAGAGTACCAAAAATTGTAATAAGTAAACGATCAATTCGAAAACAGCCTCCTAAACTCTCAAGAATGTAAAAAATATTTTTTAAGATGCTGTTGTTTATTGTTTCTTTTCTTATTGTTTCAGTTTATCGTCTAAGCGTAGTTTTGTCAAAACATCAATGTTTACATTTCCTGTACGCAGTTTTTGTTATACAAGTCTCATTAAGAAAAATCCATGGGATATGTTTAATTAACGTGAAAAATATCAACTATTATTATAGAAACAATGCACAAACAATTTTTTGTACATGCAATAAAGACTGTTTTGTAATTCCATCAATTAAACTTAGCATAAGTAGTTTT
Source organism: Diabrotica undecimpunctata (assembly GCF_040954645.1). NCBI lineage: Eukaryota > Metazoa > Arthropoda > Insecta > Coleoptera > Chrysomelidae > Diabrotica > Diabrotica undecimpunctata. The sequence goes on from NC_092803.1 coordinate 376,873, forward strand.
AATTAATGCATTATTCCTAGTTTATCATTTAAAACAACTAATAGGAATAGACAAGGAGCTGATGTAAAAGAAGAGCCACGTTAAAAACGTTATATTATTTTATCTTCACTGTGTGTGATTTTCTGCTTTAGTTCGTTGGACTTCAGGGCCCCCGTAACCGAGCGTGCCACGCACGCGAACACCCCTCAAAATTGGCAATAAGAAATATTTATTAATTTTTTACAATTTGAAGTTTAGATTGTCCATGAACACCGAGAAATCTCAAAAATTAAATATTGTGTTATTACTGAAAAAATAATTAAAATATTGTTTTATATTTTGTGTTAATAATTACTATTATTGTACTTTTAAATCAATATAATATCCGAATGCCTATTTTTCAGTATCCGTAAATCAGTAAACTTTATTTAGTCATCTTCTACTTCCTCTTTATAAGCAATTCTGGTTGTTCGTTGGTGAATTAATACCTCTATGGAACGTTGTCACTCCATCTTCTGCGCGATCGTCCGATACTTCTGCAGATTGGTGAATTATCGCTTGCTATTTTAACGATACGGGTCTCCTTCATTCTGCTTGTGTGGTTATTCCATTCTTTTTCTATTTTGTGTCCATTCATTTATACACTGTACGTTACATTTTCTTTTAATGTTTTCAATTCTCTTTAATTCCTCTGTAATTCTTCTCAGTACTCTCATCTCTCCCGTTTCCAGTGGCTGTATCGTGTATGTTTCTCCATATAGTGTTATTAAGGCATCCTGCTAGTCTATTTGCTTTTTGTACTTGATCTCTCACTTCTTTGTCCAGGTCTCCATAGCTGGACAGTGTAATTTCCCGGTATTTTATTTCCATGACGTGTTCAATACTGATACCATCATGTATTTTATATCTGGTTGGTTGTTTGCTGATTATTATTGTTTTATTTTTCTGAGATGAGATTTTTATATTAAATTCTTCTGCTATTATGTTAAATCTGTAGACCAGTCTTTGCAGACTATCTTCATCTTGGGCTATCAATATTGCGTCGTCTGCGTAACAGAGTATTTTTATTCATTTATTTCCCATTCTGTATCCATTTCCTTTGTTAACACTTTTGAGGATTTCATCCATGATCAAATTAAAGAGCATGGGGCTCGATGAATCCTCTTGTCTTATTCCGCTGCCTATTTTTATAGGTTCTGTAAGTTATCTATCTATTCTGACTACCATTTTGTTTTGGTAGATGTTTTCGATAGTTGTTATAATATTTACTTCTCTATTATACAAAAGATGGATTACATCTTTGAGTCTTACTGTGTCAAAAGCTTTCTTAAGGTCAATCAGACACAGAAATGCTAGTCTATTATACTCTAGTGATTTCTCAGTAATTTGCATTTTAACGAATATTGCATCTGTACACGATCTTCCACTACAAAAACTCTGTTGTTCATCTGATAAATTTATCCTCTGATTTATTAGCCCTTGTAAAATTTAAGTTGTAAGTTTTAGGGTAGTATTTAACAAGTTTATACCTCAGCAGTTTTCTGGCTGTTTTTTTATCTCCCTGTTTAAATAGTAGAATAAGTTCGCTCGTTCTCCATTCTTCCGGTATTTTATTGTGTTTTATAATTTTATTAATTAATTTTAATTGTTCTGTCATTGCTGCTATACAATATTTCAGTAACTTGTTTGGTATCTCGCTTTACCTGCTGCTTTTCTGTTCTTCAGGTTTTCAAGTATTTTCCGAATTTCCTGTACATTTATATTAAGTTCTTCATTTGTGGTAATTTCTGGTGTTTCCAGTTCTACCGTCGTTTGTTCTTCCTCTAGGAGGAAGAACAAACTCTCTCCAACAACTCTCCAACTCTCTCAAACAAAGGTCTCTCCTCATGGAGCTTTTTTAGGTAGTCAATCCACGTATCCTTTTCTATGTATTTTGGTTTTGTTAGTTCCTTTACCTCCGTTCTTTGACTACTTATGAAGCGCCATATTTCCTTTTGCAGCATTCTGAGTGATTTCTGAGTGCTAAGTGCAGCGTTTCTCACAAGTGCATGTGTTTCGTTTCTAATTGTCTTGTAATTAGGGTATGCCTCTTTCGCTTTGATTGTCTATAAAATTGGCTATACCTACTAATTTTGTTGACGGAAGCTCAGAATTTAAATCATAACGTTCTTTTTCGACCTGGCTCTCTTCTTCCATCTATCTTGTCGTGTAGTATTATTCGATTACATTCCAATCGATTCAATTCGATTCCATTCCAATCAATACCAATCGATTTCAGTAGATTCAATTCGACTCCAATCGATTCGATTCGATCGATTTTTTCGATTCGACTCCAATCGATTCGGTTTTATTTTATTTTGTTTAATTTTAATTGTATTTTATTTCATTAATAAACACGCATTGGACTGCGTTTAACTCCACGTGCGGTCGCTGCGATTTTTCGGCACAATCGCTACTGTCATTACAGTCGGTTTGTTTTTTTACACCTCTGTGCAATCCACCACTCTATCCATAGATCACGATAAGAAAGCTATGCTTCCAAAAAAATTGAAAATTGTGGATTTATTTCATAATAAGATATTGTAGATTTTAAGTGCGCTAAAATGTGTTCTACACGCAGACACCGCTTAACCTTGCGGGGATCCTGTTAAACTATCATATTTTTTAGAAGTATTTTGTATTTTACAACAGAAACCAATTTTGAACTTCACTTTGACAATTATATATAATTACCATCAATTTCCTTGAATTATTTGAATAGATTTTCCACACTAGTATTTATCTTATGTTAAGATTCACATCAGATTATTTAGTGGTTACATGGCATATCTACACACGAATATGTTTCAAATTAATAATTATCAAAACAAAATCAAAATAAATATAAAAAGAAAAACAAAGTTACATTATTTTTAAATGTTTCGATTCCTTGTTGAATATTTTCAACAACTTTCATTTAACCACATTTTCCAACTAATGGTTTTCCCAAATAGCCCTGGTACTATTTAAAATTATATTAAAGTGCACTTTATATATGTTTTTCCGGTTAATTGCTCATATTATAGGACAACTAATTACAACACCAGTATTTCACGTAATCAGGCAGAAATATTTGCAACGATGCAAACATGAATGGTTGTTTTTACTGTCTAAAAAAAGTAAATCAATCACAAAAGTATTTATAATTTGTGCGGATTGTCTAATAAAATATAACATAAAGGTAAGGAAAATGTAATTAATGATTTTTTTTAATATTATTTATCTTCTTATGCTGCCATCTTCCGCTGGAGGTTTTGATCATGCTGCAACCAGACCATTTACGGAGGTTTCTAAACCAATGAGATTCTTCATCTTCCCCTGGATCTCTTTTACCCTGCATGATCAATTTGCGTAGGGTATATCTTTCTCCCGTTCATTTAAATGATCAAAATATTCTAACTTTCTCTTTTGTTTAGTACAACAAATATTATTTTTGATTTCGGTTAACAGGGCTGGACTGTCTCAAAAAAGGCGCCGAACTTAACTCTAAATGAAAGGCGCCAGACCCCTTTTTCTATACTTTTTAAACTAGACTTTTTTGAAATCCTAATGCATGTAAAGTAAATCAATATAACTTGTGAATTTTTTGGTTAATTATAATATCAGCCAAAGCGAGGAGTTTTTCCCTGTCTCTTATAATTATTTGTACCCCCTGGATAAATAAGTTTTTAAAAAGTATGAGTGACTTTTCAACTGCTTCTACAGAAGAATTTACTCGTTTAAACGATTTGGGAACAATCATGGTGATTGGTGGCTAATAGGACAAAATTTCTGAGTTTTTGAACAATTTTTAGTGCGTCCAAAGATCCACAAAAAAATTCTTTGGAAAATGGGAGTATTTTATGATTCTATAGTATGAATGTAGGGAAGACCGGAGTTTATTGACTTATTTTTTCAATAATTAATTTTTACTGATTTATTTTTTGCATATTGTTGAATTGAATGGTTCTATACTCCTTCAGATATTGTACATACATTTTTAATTTATTCGAGTTCTCCGTAGAAAAAAAGTTTCAAGCAAATTTTGACTGCCTTATAAAATAAGTCAAGTAACCCCTGGTGCGTGTTTAGTTGACTCAATATTTTCTTGATGTGATATCATAAGGGTGATAATAGTGACACGATCCAAAAACAAATGCAGATTAAATTTTTCACGTTTATTTTGACCATTGAAATTAAGAAAATCTAACAATTAAAAATGAAACTCATAAACTATCATCTGAATCACAATTGATGCATATGAAAAAAGGGATATTACTTTTGTTCGTGCATTTGACGTGAGCCCATCAGCTGCAATGGGTACATTGCACCTAGTCATCACCTCTAGTGCTATTTCGATAGGGTTTATGTGGATCTTTCTTTTCTTTCGCATTCTGTTTTTAATCCGTGAGAGCGTCTTTTATCCCAGAATGCCAAAATAACAGTTTGCCCCCTCTTACGTGATTTTCCCGAATTTTGTTGAAGACCTGCTTTTGTAAACGGCCTTACTTTTGCAGGGAAAAGCAATATCGAACTTGCAGGTCCTAATTTTGTCGATGCGACTCTGATTGCAGATAAACTGTCGTTGACATCTGGGAAATGTTCCAGAATTTTCGGTGGAATCTCCATGACTTTAGCTTGCTCTACTGTTGAAATGTTTCTGTTGTTTTCGGTAGCATTTTCTTCTTTATTTGCTGATGTAAGCCTGTCTGTCACATATGATGGCAAGAAGTCACTCTCTGCAAAGAAACCCTCATTCAGAGGAATTATCCCTATTTTACTAAACCCATCCATTATATTGGTTGGCGTAGTACAAATGGAGGCAGACTCAATTTTACAATGCCAGGAACATCATATATAGAAAATGCCTTACCTGGATTGTTCACCATCCAGTTATCCATAGCTGAATTATAGTATTTTTTAAGGGTCCGTAAACACTCCTTTCCATCCTGATAAATTTCCATCTACTAGGCTTCCGACAGGTGCATCTGTAAGTAAGTCGTCCCTGTAGTTTACCCTCGAGAGAATGAATAACGGAGTAACAGTATTACCACTTGCTGAAACTGCAACTTTCTCTTTGGGCGTGAGTTTGTCTATTTACTTGAAGCCAAGTCGAGCCACTATTCTATCCGGGTTCAAAACAGTTGTGATACCCGTCTCGTCAACGTTTCAAATATCCGATGCTTGCAAAATAAAGACGATTAACGCTTCAGATAGATTTACATGTGGAGAAACATATGCAATATAATAGTTGCTAATAGTTTTTAAATGCCTCGATATCACTATCAACTTATTAATTAATTGTAAAATGCCAACACAAATTTTAAAATTTTGAGTACACGATAGGGTTTATCGACTTAGACCCCGGCACGGCTTAGTCGACAAGCTCCATGCGTCAACCTGTTATTCCGAGGGCCGTATGATAGACATGCGTTAACGTAGATACAAATAAATTACGTCAAATCATAGTCAATGCATGTTACTTCTTAAAAATATTCAGTAAAATCTGTAATGAACGATTTTATAGATAATACTACGAAAATGTTGAGAACCAAAGGAATTACTTACCAAGGATGATTCTAGATTTCTCGTTCTCGCCGACACAACATACAAGCGATCATAACAGCGATGTTGTAAAATGGAGGCACAAGAGTGGACAGTCCAGATATCGTGTCTACAGGCGACATCTGTTACACATTAAATGAATTTTCTCAGACTTTAATGTGTTCTAAGACTCCATATAAAAGTCTTTCGAAAATGGGAGTATTTTACATTATCTGATAATAGTTTTCACCGGTCTAATTTTATTTTCTTGAGATAATACTTCTTAGATGAGATAATAGCTGTATCATCTTTGGATAAAGGTTCAAACATGTTTTCAAAATTTTCATAAATTTTTTTTATGAATAGGGCGCATGAGCCAGCTGGCCAGTCCAGGCGTGCCTGTTAAAGAACTGATCTCTCATCGAAATAATAATTTCGATGTACTTTGATCAGATAAAAGGCATATATCGAGCACAGTTTAATTTAATCTTGCCCAAGTACTTTCGATCCCTAGATCATCTTCAGGGGCATCTGAAATAAGCCAAGAAACGTTTTTTTATAACTAAAGAAATTGATTAACTTCGATAAAAACTCGAAATTTATGGTTGATAAAGAGTTTTTATGTGATTAACGTTTATAGACTTACTTCGTCAATTTTCTATAAACTATAAACGTTAATCACATAAGAACATATAGTTTATAGAAAATTGACGAAGTAAGTCTATAAACGTTAATCACATAAAAACTCTTTATCAACCAGAAATTTCGAGTTTTTATCGAAGTTAATCAATTTCTTTAGTTATAAAAAAACGTTTCTTGGCTTATTTCAGATGCCCCTGCAGATGATCTAGGGATCGAAAGTACTTGGGCAAGATTAAATTAAACTGTGCTCGATATATGCCTTTTATCTGATCTAGATTTAGAAGTTCATTTATTCGAGCATTCAACCTTATATTTATTTAATTTCGATGTGCCTGTGAATCTCTATCATTTGATTATGATAGATTCTAGTATCGTTCCTAGATATTAATAATTATTTACTCTCATTTTATAATAGAACCGTTAGTTTTTAATGCTAGATTATTATTGTCAATACTCAATATTAACTAATAGTCATATATTTAGATTTTTTAGGTTCATCCTCATTCCATATTGAATGCTTGGTCTATTTCTTGCTTCTACAAGTCTTGAGAGTTTTCTAGGTTGTTAGCGATTATCACTATATTGTTGGCGTACCGCATAATTAATCTGTCTTCTTCTTATAATAATGAACCTATAGTGCAGAATATAATTATCTTAAGGCAAAGCGTCTGTCTCTTGCGACATGCAAAAGATCGCCAGAGTTATTTTTATGCCTCTCCATTCTTTATATTCTGTAGTCACGACATTAATCTCCCATTTATAGAAATTGCCGCATTACATGTGATTAATGCTTCGTCGAAAATATATTTTAATTACAGATTAAATAATACTGGAGATAGTATGCTTCCTTGTCTAACTCCTTGGTGGATTTCTATTTCTACCAAGACGTTTGTCTTGGTAGTCAAGAAAGCTTTGGTAGCCCTTTTTTATTTATTGTCTCAACTAAAAGGTTATTGCACTGGGCCAATTTTGTTATTATAAATTTTTGTCACTGTAAATGATTACATTAGGGCCTGCGTAGCGCAAGTGGTAGGATGCTTGCCTCGCAAGCCGCTGGTCCGGAGTTCGAATCCTACCGCCGGCAAGAACATCTAGACATTTTAAAAATGTCTATAGGCCCCAGGTCGACTCAGCCTGAATAAAAATGAGTACCTTGGGTAAAACCAGGGGTAATAATAGACGGTTGAAGCGTAGCACTGGCCATGTTACCTTCCTTGTATACTGTAGGCCCTAGATATAACAGACTACCCTGCTATACTCCCAAAGCCGCGACAGCGGTATAAAACGGGAGACTATTATTATTATTAAATGATTACATTATAATTTACAAGAAAGAAAAAAAAAAGAAAATAAAAAAATCCTCAAATTTTGTAATACAAATTCGTTTCTTGAAGGAAATCTATTATAGTACATTCTGAAAAAGTTCTAATTGGCTGAGGATCACATTCATAGGACCTTGTATAGAGTATTTTTTTCTTGCTCGTACTGGATAAACAGTGTAAGAATATGTTGAACGATTAATCATTAACTACAGTACAATCAACCAACCTACACCTCTAAACGATTAATGTAATTCGCAGAAAACCTTTCGTTGTAGTAAAAGGCACGATAAACTGCACTGGAGTTCTCCATAATCTTTTTAATTACTTACTTTGATTAGAATTTTTTTGCCTCTATGAGTTAATTTGTATAAAATGAGGAGCAAAAATTCAAATGAAATTTTAAATATTATTGTTTATGTAATACATTTCTCTTGGGATGTATTTTTCGTTCATTTGTAGAATATTGTGTAACATATTTTGATATATTATTCAAATACTAAATTTTTGTGGAAGTACTTCTTTATAGCTCGTATTTGCGTTTTTTTTTTCGATACCGGTAAACTGTTTGACCTTTTCGTTAACGCTGAAAAATCATAATTCATCTCCCTCGATTTACATATATTTAATTTTCTTTTTTTATCAATATTTGGATCTTTTCCAGAAGATTTAAAGTTTCTTGGACCATCCCCTCTTTCTTAGCACCGTGTTAATTGTTAATGTTGTAATGTGATTACAGATATTAATGATCTTTGATAGAAGAGCTTTTTTCCCACATCCGACACATTTCCCATATTCTTCTATGTATGTTTTTTGACTTTAAGTTGTTATGTTATTTTGTATTTAAAAGAAATCCAATCTCCAGTTTTCTCCATCTCCAAAAGAAGAAGCTTTCTATATATCAATTATAATTTTTTTGATGATTTTATCACTTGTCCTATTCAAATTAGTTTTAATGTGACAAAATACCTACCCAAAATGTATTACCAGATTTGATTTATAATTAATATGATGTACTAAATGCAAAAGTAATATATTTCTTGCTGATCTTATGCCAAAAAAGTGCAAATGGGAACTATTTATATTATTTTTTGTACCAAAACGCTTTTTTGTATATTATTAATATTTACTTTAAACCAATTTCTTTTAACGGTTTACAAATACTGACTGGTGTTCTTAAAATAAATAATTTCATTTGTACAATAGAAAAGTTTTTATGATTTAAGTGCGCTGAAAAAGCAAATAGTCAAAAAGTTGGATCGATTATTTATTTTTTCAGAAATAAATTTTTATACAAGAAAAATATTATTGTGGCGATATATAAAAAATTTTTGCGTATAACAGATTCTTTTGCTAGGTCTACGAAGCAGGCAAGTAACAGTTTTTTGGATTCGATTGATTGTGTTCTAAGTTGTATTTGATATTGTTCTGTAGACTGCTCTTTTATTTATCATATATTTATATTAATAATCTTCATTTTTAGGTAAATATGTTTTCACCTCTTCAAATGCTATATATCGGTGTCTTTTTACTAATATATACACGTTTCACAGAAGCAGATAAAAATTATCGCTTATTAGAACACATAAAACCAATTAACTATAAGCTTAATTTAAATATAGATCCTAACGATCAAAACTTTTATGGCCAAGTTGAAATTATTTTAAAAATAGACCATGGAGTTCATGGATACGTACTCTTAAATGCTCATAATGACTGTATTACAATCAAACATGTCACTAAGAACAACGAAAAGTGCAGTTTTACCGATATCAATCCTGAGACTCAGATTTTTAGGATTCAATGTCCAACATTATTCAGGTAGTTGTATTTCAATCTTGTTTTTTTTTCATTACAAATTATTTATTTTATAAATTTCAGATCTGGTGATTCTCTATTCATAATCTACGAAGGAAAATATTCGACTACAGAAATGAATGGGTTATATAAAACTTGGTACGACAACGGAACACTACTCGTGACCACTCTATTTCAGCCTGAATTTGCCAGAAAGGCGTTTCCATGTTTTGACGAGCCGTATTTGAAAGCCACCTTCGATATAATCATTCAATCACCGAGCAAATATAGGGTTCTGGCGAATACCAAATTAGAATCGTCCAGTACCATAAGGTAATAACTGTATTTTCTAAAATTATTTTTAATTGACATATCAATACACAAGTAATGATGTGAACAAAATTGTGATATTTATTATTGATTTTGTACCACTGTGTGTTACATTTTCATCCTTTTATTGACAAATACATTTTTTCCTTAGAAATATTACCACCCATAAATTCCAAAGGACTCCTGTCATGTCGTCGTATCTCGTAGCCTTCGTGGTGTCCGAATTCGAGGCTGCAGTTAATGAAAATTCTTCGTTCAACGTATTTGCTCGACCAAGTGCTAGCCACAATATGGTAGTGGCCGTAAAGTACGGCCAGCAGCTTTATGAGGCTTTAAGCCGATGGATTGGTATCGACTATGAAGATTTAGGGAATCCGCAACGGTACTTGGTAGCCGTTCCTGAGCTCTCAGCCGGTGCTATGGAAAACTGGGGATTGATCACTTTTACGTGAGTAGTTTTTTAAAGAAATATTTATTTAACCAATTACATAATTGGATGCTTTTAGTGAACTGGATCTACTGGATGATGGCAACAGAACAAGAAGTGATATTAATCAAAACATCATACATGTTATGGCCCATGAAATAGCTCATCAGTGGTTTGGAAACTACGTTACCTTGGATTGGTGGTCAAATTTGTGGTTAAACGAAGGTTTTGCTACCTATTTTTCCTATATTATTACGGACATGGTAAGAAATATTAACTCTTTTAGGTAGTGTAAATATTTTTTTTGTATATCAGCTTATTACTATAAAAATATACATGTCCAATTTCTTCTTCTTCTTTTTTAAGTATCATCTTCATTACGGAGATTGAAAATCATTATAGCCATTCTAACTTTCAAAGCAATTGGCCTAAAGAGTTGTTTTGAGCTGCAATCATACCATTTTCTTTATTCTCCAGTCAAGTTAGTAATCTTCTTTTAACATTCCTTGTGCTCTCTGTTTTACCTAAGACTATAAGCCAGAAGATACATTTTTATTAAATTTATTTTTTCAAAAGTACAAATGTATCTCTCTATATAGGGGAGAATGTTGTATTGTATTAAGTTGAGATTTAGCATAGCAAATTAGCAACATAAGTCTTAAGCAACAATATACTTAAAATTTTTAAAGAAATGCGTTTAAGAGAATTTAATTTTTTTTAATTTTATGTAGGTTGGACCAAGGTACAATTTGGTCTTGTACCTGGAACCTCCTAGTATTGTACCTTGGACCAACAATTCAGATACCAAAATAATCTAAAAAAATAGTTATTTCACAACTTAAAACACATAAAAATGAACATGGTAAATAGGTTTAACATTTTCGACAAGCATAAATAAACTGCTTCTGTCAAATCTAAATTTGAATCAAACGAAACTCTTAAAATGATTTTCATAAAGAAAAAAGCAAAAGGAAACATATTTGAGATCATTTCAGGCATGACCTTTAAAAACATTATATTTTCCTTTTTAGCCAATTTTCCTTTTTAGTTGTACGAATTTTTAATCGAATTACTCCTTGTAAATATTTATAATACTTTTGGTTGTCTTTGTTTTTATATATCGTTCTTTCATTCATCAAATTTAGAATTTCCTTCGTCGTCCAGTCTTTATTTTTCTTTTAGTTTAGAAAATTTTGTCAATTTTGTCCGTGACACCTTTGATGTAATAGTTGTCAGTAAAAGTTTGTCAGTGATACATCGAAATACTTCTGGAGTCCGGTCGACTAATCCAGACGGCGACGCGTAGTCTCACTTCGAATGTTGGAATTGCTCCACAAGCTTCTAGAATGGTAGGTCATCGAAAGTTAGATGATAGGCAAGGAGTTAGCGTAACATTATTTATGTTATTTGCTAACGGTATTGCTATTTTCGAAAAGAATTGATTTAATTGATTCGGTACACCTTCAACTTTATTGAATACCGAATATATGTACATTATAAATATGATGTTGTAATTCGTGAATTGTTACAGTCTTTTATTGTTATGAGTTATCAATAATATACTAATAAATGAATAATAATATTTATTGTTGATAAAGTTTCTGCTGTTTTTTGTGCCTTTCATAATTAAATTTTTTGAAAAATCATCCTTTTCTGCTTTAGTTAATTCATCAATAAACTCTTTTTGCACAGATTTATCACAGAATATCAAACGACTTTTTAAATAACAAAGTAATTATTAAATTGTTGTATTTTATGTATTAGCTTGAAAATGGTACCCTCAACATGGAAGTAGAAAAGCAACTGGTAGCTGGAGAAATGCAGATGCTTTTGGAACAAGACACAACTTTATCATCTTCAGCTATATCAGAACCAGAGAGTGCGTTGAATACCCCGTTAGAAGCTAGTAATAAATTTGATGAATTCACTTATATCAAAGGTAAAAAAGGCTATCTTAAATAAGCATTTAAGATTGGTAATTATTTTTTATTTTTTATTTTAGGGTGCAGTATCGTCCGAATGATGAAATTTATTTTAGGAGAAGATCTCTTCAAAGAAGGCATACATAATTATCTGAATGAAAAGTAAGAAAATATTAAATATTCCACTCCATGTTTTAGTTAAGTTCGAGTATTCAGTTTATCACATAAAATGCATGTTCTAAGTCAATAATTGTATTTTTCCATTCTATCTTTAAACTTTTGCAGTAAATATGGAAATGTTGATCCTGAAACTCTCCTCAGCTCGTTGCAATTAACCGCAAGAAATGAAGTGACCCATTTTCAACAGAAAATGCACAATTGGATTTACCACTCCGGTTATCCGCTGGTAACAGTAAAACAAACAAATAGATCTGCAGTTACTGTATCACAGGTACACCCTTATTGACTAAAGACGTATTATTAAATTGTATATTATTAGTATATATTAAATTAAATAATATGTTTAATTTTATGCTGGTATCGGATCGGCCTATGGTGGAGCAGTACGGCAAGAGATAAGGGCTTGCGGCTCGGTGATACTCCTCCATAGATCCCTACCGGAAGGGCGTGTGCCGCCTAAATACCGGGTATATATATATATATATATATATATATATATATATATATATATATATATATATATATATATGTATATATATATATATATATATATATATATATGTATATATATATATATATATATATATATATATATATATATATATATGTTTATGTAGGAAATGTCAGAAATAGCTGGCTGGTTGATTAAAGTAGTAAACAATTAAATGAAACATATACTTGTAAATAATAAAAAAACGATTGGCATAACTCGTAAATCATTATCAAATCAAAAAAAGCACATTTACTCTATGAAATGTTTCGTTTAATTCTGCCCTTGCGTCTAAACAAACCGTCTTACCTAGCGGTGGCGAGGAGCGAATTCATCTGGAAAAATTTCGAAGTCGATGGTGCAACGTAATAAATTAAATAACTAATAATCTTTAAAACTGTAACTCAAACTTTTTGTACAAAATAACGTATGCATCATCTTATTGCGATAAATTAGATAGGTTGATAGGTTGATCATTTAAAAACGTTTTGGGCTTTCTCCAGCATTTTTAGGGTAATTAACGACAAGTGGTTCTCACACTCGATAAACATATGAATTAGCCAATTTTAACGTGGGAAAGTTAACTTTTAAATTAGGTCATATGTTAAAAATATTCTTCCAGACATATCATATCTTTAAGACATATCTTCTTCTTCTTCCTTCTTGTATGACTTGGCGTTTTCTTAGACTTTTTGTTGCTGCTTCTTTAATGTTGTTTTCAATTTTCTCCCAGCTCGCGTTTATATATTCGATGTCGTCTATTTGTTTCAGCTGTATCTTCTGTTAAAATATTAAGAATGATAAATAAAAATATATAAAATATTTCAATAAATACTAAATAGTTTTCCAAACCTAATATTCATCGAGAAAAAACTCTTTTTTAAATTAAAATTATTCATGATGTTTTAGACTAGGTTCCTAAGTAACAAGAAGAAGAAATCAAAAGATCATTGGTACGTGCCGTTAAGCTATACTAGTCAAAAAGAAAAAGATTTTTCAGGAAAAATTAGAGGTTGGCTAGAACCAGCCGAAACATACACTATTAAGCATACTAAAGAAGATTGGCTGTTGTTAAATATACAAAGAGGGGGTAAGTCCGGTACATTGGAATTAATCTTATTCTTCATTCCAGGATTAAGGCATTTGTTCCAGCATCAAAATTCGTTTCATTTGTAACATTTACATTTACCGTTTACATTTGTCTATCTATAGTCATATAACTTCTTTCACTTTTCTGAAAAATATCATTTCACTAGCTGGGTTTTTGTTAATTCCACGTAACAAAGTAGTACAATTCATATAAACCTGCTTTATGTGTCATAGGTTTCTATAGGGTAAACTACGACGACACATTGTGGAGTAATATCATCGATGCTTTACACAACGATGTAGAAAGAGAATCTATCGATTCTTTAGATAGAGCACAATTGGTTGACGATATATTTCACATAGCCCGAATTGGAAAAGTTAGTTATTCCAAAGCATTTGAACTGGCAAATTATCTAAGAAAAGAACCCAGTTTTTATCCATGGATGTCGGCCAATAGAGAGTTTATTTATCAAATGGATATGGTCGATGAAAAAACTAGCAAGTTATTAACAGTGAGTAATGAGGGATTTATTTTATTTTGTTTAAATGTTCAGTTTTTAAGCAACTTTTTTTTGGACGTATTCTGATATAAACCGTTTGTTTTGTCTGCTTGTTTTAGAGATTTATTCTAGAAATAATTATGGAAGCATTTCCTGAGAATACTGAGTATGTAACACATGTGGACAAATTAAAACAAGCTGCTATTACTGGTATGAAATGCAAACTAGAAGAGGAGGGATGTCTAGCGTTAGCAAAAAAGCAGTTTGATGACTTTAGGGACAAAAATATGTAAGGAACTTTTGAAAACGTTTAAGAATGATACATCGATGCCTTTGTTAATGATAACTTATATTTTAGATTACCAGAGCTTAGTATACAAGACGCAGTCTTCTGCTATGGTTTAAAAAAGAGTGATCAACTGCAAGACGACTATACATTTCTCTTGAATGTTCTTAAATCAACGCAATCCTCAGCGTTGACTAATTCGATTCTTATAGCCTTAGGATGTATGGAAGATGAAAAACTTCTTAAAAGGAAAGTATATGAGTAGATCTATTTTAAAACTTTCTCATCGTATTACTCGATATTTTTTTAACCTAAGTTAATTAATAACTAAATTGTGTAATTATTTTACAAGGAACATGCAAGAAGTTGTCCTATGACCATTTCCTACTCTATTTTAATTTTAACAAAAATTATTTGTAAATTTGGGATCTACACAAAAAATACAAAAAAAACTCAGTTAAGAAATCTTGTTGAAAGATCACTGGGAGTGTGTCGTTTTAGTCTTAGATTTAGTAGTGGCCTCATAAGGTTCGTTGCAAGATTGTTAGGATGGTTTTCAAGCTGCAAAGCATATTTCTGGGAGCAATTTGTGATCTCTTCTTTAACAGTCTTGACTTGAAGGTCGTGCGTAATGAACTGATTAAGTGTATACCATAGCGTATTTGGAATGACGCCTACAACTTTTGATTGAAACCTCTTCAAGGTATCTACACTAGACCTGGATGCTGCTCCCCACAACTGGATCCCATAACGCAATATTGGCTTGAGTGGTGTATAAACTAATACCTTGTTATGTAGAGATAGTTGTGATATTTTACCTAGTAACCAGTAAAGTCTGCTAAGCTTAAGGACTAGTTGTTTTCTTTTTATGAATATATGCTTCTTCCATGTTAACCACCTGTCGAGGTGCATACCCAGGTATTTGACATGATCTTTGGGGTTTGCTAAGGTTTGCTTAGCTCTAAGTGCCGGAAATTTTTTCTTTTGTAGTTCTTTGTAGACGCTGCAACCTTTACAGTTTGCGAAGTGGATTCCCTCACAAATGACACATTTGACATAGCCGGATTTTTCCTTGCAAGTGCATTGATTCGTTGCGTGTTAGTCGGTCCATTTTACGCAGCGTGGTCTTAGTTGATAGGCCAATAAAGAACATCGCAACTTGGGCTTTGGTTTTAGGATGCCCAATATTCCAAATGTTTATAACAATATGACCAAGTTCTTCCAACTCTGTTTTTAAATAATTTTTGCCACGTTTACTAATGATCTACTAGGTTCCTCATCATCACTTTTTGAATGATTTTTTTCATAGATTTTTGCAATTTTCTGCTGTAATTGAAATGCCACCTATCCGTTTTAGACATTAGGATTTAGACAATCAGTTTTAAGATGTATTACTCGACATAAAACTGTATTTTTCTTAGATCTACGATTTTGGTTTTCAGATATCTTCTGCATATTCTCTCATCACTGTAGTTTATATTTTCCTCTTTGTTTTTGCAGTTATTTAGACTTAACCTTAGACCCGAAGATTTTCATTAGAAAACAAGACTTTCAAGTAGTTTTCAATGCTGTTTATTTCAACAACAAAGTGGGTGTCTCTGCAGCTTTGGACTTTTTAGAGAAAAACTTAAAAGAAATGGATGTGGCGTAAGTAAAATATTTTATTATATTTACTTTTTATGCGAGCATATCTATATAATTCTACCGCTAAAATTATTGTTTTTACTACAGATATGATGGAGGTAATCAACTCTATGGTCTATTGATTGATTTTGCAACCAAATTGTCTACACCAGAAGAAGTTGAAAAGGTAAGTACAAAGATTTTATGAAAATTTTCTAATCATCTCAACTATAATGTCTTCTTCTTTACGTGCTATTTCGTGACGGAGGTTGGCAATCATCATGGCTATTCTGATCTTAGATGCTGCCTCTCTGAATAGTTCGATTGATGTGTAATCCGTACCATTCCCTCAAGTTACGCAACCATGAGATACTTCTCCTTCCTACACTTCTTTTGCCCTAGATTTTCCCTTGTATAATTAATTGAAGTATGTTGTATCTTTTTTTTTTCTAGATGAAAAAAATTCTCGAGACTTACAAAGACAACGAAAACGTCCAACTGGCTAAATCCAGTGTCTTGGATACGATCGAAACAAATCATCAATGGAAAATAGACTATGGCAATCAACTTAAAGATGTCTTGCTGAAACACGTACATTCAGCACAACCAAATCACCTCTCAGGGCATACCATTTATATTTGTTTCTTTTTGTTGTTTATCAACATTATTATGACATTGTAGGATAGTTTTAAGTAGTTGAAATTATTATACTCTGTTGTGTATAGATTTTTATAAATAAATGTTAATTAATATAGTTTTTTATTTCTCTCTCTTAAAAAATAACTCCAAATAACCAAAATGAGCAAACCTTAATATTTTTCATTATTCTTGGCAACGGTGTAAGGACTTGCGTAATGCTTAGTGCTGACATCTACAATAATTTGAATTCAAGTAAGACATTCGGAATTTGCGTTGACTAGAAAAAAGGGTGCAAAAAAAGCAAATATAGGTATCTAACAGAAAAGTAGTATTGTTGAAGTGTTATTTTGTGTAATAAGATCAGAATTCTGAGCTATATTTGGACGGTAATATTTACGTTTCGCATTAGATAAATGTAGTTTACCTATAATGCAATGAATGATTTAGTTGGTATTCGGTACCTAACGGGTATAGATTTTGATATCGATTTGTAAAAACTTTTAGATTAACTACATAATTGTGTTATTTAATGATAAAAATAAAGTTCGGAGGAGGTAATAATAAAAATATTCGTCTGATGCTGTAGAAGGTAAGTAGTTTTTATTACCTATACTTTCATGTATGATTACTAAATTATAAATCGTTAACATATTTAATCTGTAAATTAATATTGAAATATTTTTGTATAGCTATGTTGTAGTACAATATTCTATTATTCATTTGTAAATTGGGTTAAATGAAGTTTTATTACAAGGCTTGCTTTTAGTGAAATCGCAAAATTTGGTTTTGTCTTCGGACAATGTTGCCGTGCAATGATCTTTATAAAACTAAGATCTTTATGAATTATTTTCTTTATTTTCTCAATGTCCATTTTTTTAAAAATATTGACTTTCAAATTAATGTGAAATATATGCCTACATTTATGTGTACTATTCTCACTCTCTTTCCAATAATCAATTTAAATTAAGCAAACGTCTCATAGTATAAAATATTTCTTTCAGCCAACCCTAATAGTTTTAACTCTTCTTGGCAACATTGTACTGTCTTGCGCAATATTTAGTAGCGACAAGAATTTGAATTTAGTTTGACATTTGGAGTTTTTGTTAAATAGAAAAAGCATATAAAAAGTTTGTATTTAAATCATTCAAACAGATTAGAATTCTTTTTTGTGAAAAATTCAAAATTTTTACATAAACGATCCGATTGGTACGTGTTTCATGCTAAAACGGAGTTTGTAATGCAGTGAATGACTGTAGTTGCGTTTTCAGTCAGGAATATGATTGTGAATGAATAAATGGCTTTTAGCACCTTTTACATTAACTATATCGATGTGATCACTTGTGTTATTTAATTGGTTTAAAGGATATAAGGGTAAATATGTTCTTCTGATGCAGTACAAGGTAAATAGTTTTTATTTTAACATGTTTATTTTTTATATGATTACTGCATTATAATATAAATCGTTAACATATTTAATCGCCTTTATATTAGTGTCTTTTATTATAATATTCTTATTATGCATTTCAAACTTGGGGTCAATGATATTTTTTAACAAAGCCGGCTTTTCCTGGAATCGCAAAATTTGGTTTTGTCTTTTGACAGAGTTGCCATGCATTTATTAATAAGAAAATGTAATCAAAGGCTTGCTTTTGTATCAATCTCTAGACTTTTTAAGATACATTGATCTTAAATATTATATTATATAAAATTAAATCACAATTAATTATAATGAGAATTACATATGCTGTAACGTTTTGATTTTCAATCCGGAAACTAGGACAGAAGTCTAGTATTTCATTAGAAAATTCAGTACCTATTCCCTAAGCTGCAACACAAAAATGGTTACTAAAGTTTAATTTATCATAAAGTTCTTTAATATGTAACGTAGCACATTTATGGTTTACAATTATCAGTTCTGATTTAAAAGATATACTTGTGTTGTTAATTTGTGAGGGAAATAATTTTTCTACTACTTGCTAATGTCCAATATTACTACTTGTTAACGAGTCTTGGCAACAGTGTATGCACTTGTTGATCGACATGACCGGTAGCGCCATCTTCTATATCTTTGTTTTTGGTTTTCTGAACGATTTTTGTTCAAAAAGTTTTTGTTTGGTAATGCAAGTCGTAGATCTTTACATTCTTAACTGAAAGAAAATATACTTCGTAGATTTATTTCGTTTAATTATTGATCAATCGGTAGACACGATATCGGTGTAGAATAAAACTTTAAATATGTAGTGGAGTGAATAATTCAAAATATAAGTTTGAAAATCTGTAAACGATATTTGTATGACATTTTGCGGTGTCGATCGAATACCTATGTATTGAAATCGTGCAATTTATGTAATAGGACAGTGAAAATCGTCGGTATATCTAGATAAAAATCTTATTGTGGTACATTATTAATCATTATGGACGTAGAGATTTTCGACCGATGTTTTACAAGGTAGGTACCTCCCTATGTCTTTAATACTGCACATTGCCATTTGTTTTGTTTTTCGATATAGTTAGATATGAATATAATAATATATTGCCGTATATAACTTTTTTGCTTCTCGTTTGTTGCATGATTTCTCCTCAATTCAAATCGTCTCGTCCTCATCGTTCTAAATTTGTCATCCACTCATCCCTTTTGTCTGCCTTTCCACTTTCATTTGATGTTGTTTTTGTGTCTTTTGTGTCTAATTATTAATTTAATTCTTGCCAGGGGTTCACTTGAGAGTCCCATGATACCCAATGTTTTTGTACCGACTACCTAAATACTTCTTTCAAGTACATATCCTGAATTAATCTTTTACTTTTTTGTTATTACCTAGCTCGCGTTAATACGTTACTACTGGCTTAGAGTTTATTTATTTATAGTAACAAATAACGTAAATCTTTTATTGGCAAATAATGGGCACAATTTTCATTTGCAATAGTTGCTTTAATTTCGATACTTATGGAATGTTATATCCTCATGTTCAAAGTCAGTTCTTTTATATTGACTCCATCTCCATCTTTCTCTTTGAAATAGATCTCAGTATATTGGTTGTTTGAAATATGATATCCGAAAAGAGAAGGCAAGGATTATTGTTGCCTGAAGACCGAATCCAAGTAAGTCGACTTCATATTTTTATATATAACCTGCATTCTGCAGCTGTTGATGTCTTCATGTTCTCAACCATTGTCGCTATGTAATTCTATCCTCCAATTGTCCATCCTGTAAGTCTCGTTTTTTCATTGGCTCGTCTACTTCATTCCTCCATGACCTCCTGAGTCTGCCTGTTTTTTCCTTCAATCTGTTATTTTCGATATCCATCTGCTTCTGTCTGTTCTTCTGACGATATTAATTTAGTGTTTTTTCGTCGGTATATTGTATGAAAGGTATGAAAGTTTATTGCCTGGCAATTTTCGTGAATTAAATTTTGACAGTTGAAACACGAGACGCCAGTCATGTGATTTTGTCAAAATTTCATAAGCGAAAATTGCCAAAAGGCAATAAATTTGAATAAAAACAGAAGAACATTTTGCCGGTAAATAATTTTCTCTCGAATGATATTCGACAATACTATTTCACGAGACAATTAATGCATCATATCAACGAAAGATAATCTTTCAAGTTTCATCTGGTATGCTGTTTGTCAAAGTTATTGTGTACGCTCCAAGTATAATCCTTAGGCCCAAAAAAGGTTTGTTTCCCCCTTTTTTTGTATTTATTGCTATTTTGCAACAAGTGGTATAAATTAAAACATTTTTAACTAGTCATATCTTTCTACCAAATTCAATTACGGTAAATGTACCAGAATTTGACACCAATAGAAATTTTGGATATAAACCATGTAATTATTTGAAAAAACAAACACTTTAATAAAACATACCTAACATAATGCTTTTAAAATAGTGTTTTATAATTAAGTTAATAAAAATATGAAAATTATTCAGAAAAATGATCAAAATTTTGAAGCTGTAGATACCTGCAGCGCTTATCAAAATAATGATCTAGTTAATGGTTGACACTGAATATGTTTATCCACTAACATCTAATGGCTTGCTAAATTCATATTTTATTTGATCACCTGCCGCTGTCGTATTTATGAAATCAAGCTTTTCTCTGTTTTGTTTAAAATCAATGACACTTACAAAATCTGAATTTAGTTTTAAGCAAGTTTTTTCCATATTACAGCTACTACTCCGTTTCAATTTTTTGAAGTATCTTCCTGAATAATACAGACGAATAAGCCGCCCAAATAATCCGATTTTAATTCTTTAAAGTACGTTATATACGTGGAGTTCCTTTTTATAATGTAAAAAAATTGGCAAACTTTTATAATAATTTACTTTTTGTTGTGCAAGATTTTAAAGAATTTCAATTTAAAAAAAAAATTAAATTGCAACCAGTGGTATTTTATCATCATCATCATTCTGGCTTTACAACTCTGCGTGGTTCCTATCCTCCTCAAGAATTTCTCTCCAGTCGTCCCTATCCATCCAGTCGTTACCCAGAGCAAGGAACCTTGCTCTGGGTCTTCCTCGTCTTCTCTGACCAATGGGTCTATCGAGAAGCGTTTTTCTAGCTGGGTCATTTTGTTCCATCCGCATTACATGTCCTATCCACCTCAGACGTTCTATCTTAATATGTTTTACGATATCAGGTTCCTGGTATATTCTAGAAAGTTCGAAGTTGTATCATCTTCTCCACACTCCATTGTCATTCACTGCTCCATAGATTTGCCTTAGTACTTTTTTTTCGGAACATTTTAACATATTTTCATTATTTTTTGTTAGAGTCCAGGTCTCTTGAACTATATGTTAGGACTGGTCGTATTATGTTTTTGTAGAGTTTTATTGTTCTATTTCTCGATATAATTGTGAATTTAAGAAGGGGATTGAGCCCAAAATAGCATCTGTTGACCGTGCAAACTTTGCGATTCATCTCTGCGGTAGTGTTGTGAATTTATTAATTGTTGAGTCTTTAATTTATAATGTCTTGTTCTTATCTTAATTCATTAAAAAGCACAATGACTGATATTTATTTATTTTCACTAAACATACATAATTTATTAAAAAGCGAACGTAACATTTTATCGCGAGCGCGTCGTCCGAATTAACTGTTTTCAAAATAAAAGTTCCTCCATATTTATACGAAAACAGCTGCTCTAGAATCCCATGGATTTTGACCTCAATTGACCTGGTTTCGCCTCGAATGGACAGGCCTAATTCCGGAAGATTCGAATGGAACCAGTTTTTTTATTACTTGGAGTTTATGCCAGCTATTCGAAAGGTCTCGTATATTCTAAAACAGAACAGCATTAGTCATAATATAATACGGTTATTTTTAGGCCAGGATTTTTATCGTAACATTGCCCCCCTCTTAAAAGATGGTTCCTCCTGGAACCTTGTCGGGACTGGAACCGGAACTGTATGCTGGTATCGGCAACTGGACCCTCTTTTACAACTTCCAGTTGTATAAAAATGACAAGGGACGGTTTTCTCTCCGCACCAGTAACTATGCGGATTGCAACAGACTAACACCTGGACTTCGGTGTCTTTGAAGATCTCCTCCACCATATTTCGGATAACCCTCCAATCTAATTGGCGGCACTCCAACTTTGGCATGGCTAACTTTTGCACGTCGGACTCTAGTACGTGCTCTCTCAATTGAAGTAAGGCTTCCCATACATCTCGGTAGGTAGGTTGGTCACGGGCAGTGTCTTTTGTTACCAGGTAGAAAAGGTAACGTGATGCATCTTGGAGTTTCAAGGTTTTACCGGGAGCTGGCACCTGGCATTGAAGTTCTGCAACTCGACCAAACTTCCTTCGAAAGACGGATGCCAACCCTGGTGCGTCTTTGATACTGGCCGGGATGGTGAGGGCCAGCGAGTAGTCATCGGGGAGCGCTAGTAGATCTTGCTTTTCTTCAGTGGTAACACCATGTCTCGCTTTACCGGTACCTCCATAGGCACCCATGAATTCCTCAAACGTGAGGTCAGACACATCGTGGACTTGGTTTACTTCCACTTCTTCATCTACGTCGTGGTCACCTTCGAAAGACGCCAGCCGGTTATGGTGTACTATCATCGGCTTTCCCTTCGGAATCTTGCTTATTCGGTAGATGACATCGTTGATCTTCTCCATAATGAGGTATGGACCTTCCCAAAACTGCTGCAATTTGGGAGAACAACCTTTTCGCTTCTTGGGATTATACAGCCATACTTTGTCGTTCTTCTTAAAGCAACCCTTTTCGGCTTGTGTATCGTACCGTTTCTTCATTCGGTCGCTAGCGATCTGAAGGTGGGAACGGACCAACTCATGTACATCGTCCATTCTTCTTCGTAATTCGATCACATAATCTTCACCTGCTACATCTTCTCCAGGTCGACACCCAAACTCTAGATCACAAGGTAGTCGCATTTCGCGTCCGAATAGGACTTTCGCTGGTGTCTGGCCTGTTGATTCGTTAACAGCAGATCTGTAGGCCATTGTGAAGAACGGAAGGTATTGGTCCCAGTCTCGCTGATGATCGGACACCATCTTTGTCAAATATTTGCCAACTGTCCTATTCATCCGTTCTACCATACCATCAGATTGCGGATGATATGCTGTAGTTCTTGTTTTCTTCATGCCTAGTCTATCACATATTCCTTGGAATAGATCGCTTTCGAAGTTCCTGCCTTGGTCACTATGGATCTCCAAAGGCACTCCAAATCGGCTGATATATTCTTGGATCAACTTATCTGCAACGGTGGCGGCCTTCTGGTCTGGAAGTGCGTAAATCTCGACCCACTTAGTGAAGTAATCCATTACTACCAGCATGTACTTGCCTCCATTTCCACTTTCTGGAAATGGCCCAGCGATGTCCAAAGCTATTCTTTCAAACGGGCTTCCAACATTATATTGTCTCATAGGAGCTCTCCTTTTTCGGTAAGGCCCGTTACTCGTGGCACAAATAGTACATTTCTTACACCAGTCTTTTACATCGTCGGAACTGTTCATCCAATAAAACCGTTCCCGAATTCGCTGAAGGGTTTTCCTTACACCAAAATGCCCTCCCGATGGACTGTCGTGTAACTGACGAAGTACTTCGGCTATTCTGCTCTTTGGGATCACCAACTGTCTTCTCTTCTCTGAACCGTCATCATTTTCCAGGACTCGTTTAAGCAAGCCATCTTCGATGATAAATGAGTCCCACTGGGCCCAATACGTCTTAACTACTGAGCATAGGTTTGATATTTCCTGCCAAGGTGGTCGACGGTTTTCCTCTTTCCATTTTCGGATTTTCTGTATAACTGGATCTCTCTCTTGTTCTTCCCTGATCTTAGTAGGCGTCCAGTCGTCGTTGACAATCGTCGTTCTTAGCACTGCTGCTTCCTTGGATTCCGTTTTGTTGCAGTGGGAACACTCTGCTGAGCATGGCCTTCTGGAAAGAGAATCAGCGTTTCTGTGGCTAACTCCGGCCCGGTGCTCAATCTTAAAATCGTATTCTTGGAGTCGTTCGATCCACCTGGCTATCTGACCCTCTGGATTCTTAAACTGCATCAACCACTTAAGGGCGGCATGGTCGGTTCGGATTAGAAACTTTCTTCCATAGAGGTATTGATAGAAGTGCTCTACTGATTTCACTACTGCCAGAAGTTCTCTTCTCGTGACGCAATAATTCCGCTCAGGTTTTGAAAGAACTTTACTAAAATATCCGAGGACTCGTTCCTGTCCTCCTTGAATCTGAGACAGCACTCCTCCAATTCCCACATTACTTGCATCTGTATCTAAGATGAACTCTCCTTCTGGCAGTGGATACCCTAAAATTGGTGCTGTTATTAAATGCTTTTTCAAGGTCTCAAAGGCATTTTGGCAGTCTGTATCCCAGCGGTAATCTCTTGCTTCCTCCGTAAGTCGCGTTAATGGCTTAGCGATATCTGCAAACTTCTTAATAAACCTCCGGTAGTAAGTACATAGTCCAAGAAAACTTCTCACTTGATGTTTGTCAGTTGGTTTTGGCCATTCCTTAATGGAATCGATTTTTCCCTTATCCACGGCCACTCCTTCTTTACTGACTATATGACCCAGATAATTGACTTTACCTTGAAATAGCTGGCACTTCTTGGGGTTTAACATCAATTGGGCAGCTTTAAGTCGATTAAAAACGTTTTCTAGATTCTTCAGATGTTCTTCGAATGTCTCCCCCAAGACGATTATGTCATCCAAATAAACCAGGCATGTTTTCCAAGATAACCCTCTTAACACATTTTCCATAAGCCTCTCAAATGTCGCAGGAGCATTACAGAGTCCAAATGGCATAACGTTGAATTGCCACAATCCAGATCCTGTGGTGAAGGCTGTCTTTTCTTTATCTACTGGGTCCATTTCTACCTGCCAGTATCCAGACTTCAAATCCAAAGTAGAAAACAATTTACTTCCAGCCAATGTGTCCAATGTGTCATCGATCCGAGGCAGAGGATAACTATCTTTCTTGGTAACGTTGTTCAGCAAACGGTAATCCACACAGAACCTCGTCGTTCCGTCTTTCTTCTTAACCAGGACCACCGGAGAGACCCATGGGCTCGTAGAAGGTTCTATCACCCCGTCTTTCTTCATTTCCTGAACAATCGTTTCAGCTTCCTCTCTTTTCGCCTGTGGTAATCGTCGAGCTGTTTGACGAATTGGCTTAGCATTACCAGTATCAATTTTATGCTTAACAACCGTAGTTCTTCCCGTCTTTCCTCCTTTCGGTACGAAAATATCACGATACTGCCGAAGAAATTCCCTTAATTTCCTTTTCTCCATCTGATTTAGAGACTGTCCTGCAACTGCAACCATTTGGTCGAATTTATCGTTGGAATTATCAGATGTTGTCGCCTGACGGATTATGGATGTCACAGGTACACAAGTTCCTACTTTTGTCTCTTTCTTTATGGTCACTGGGTAGTCGTTGACATTGATAAGTCTCACAGGAATTTCTTTAGCCGAAGTCACCAATTCCTTTCCAATTATGATTCCACGCCCAACCTCATCGTCGTGGTTCCAAGGCTCCATCATAACAGGTCTCCCTTCGTCTACAATTCCCTGTAGTCGCGCTACTATGATCGTTTCGCTTCTCGCAGGCACGACTGTATCTTCTGTAATGGCTGCTTGCACAGTGTTGTCATTATGTGGATGGAGAAATACCTCCTCGTTGCCAACTTTGATTACCTTATTCTTAAAATCCAATTGGAATCCATGCATATTCATTACGTCCATTCCTAATATAACATCCTCTTCGATGTCAGCAACTATAACAGTATGGACAAACTTTTCTGCCCCAATTCCCAATTGTACCTGGATTTCTCCATGAATGTTGGCATTTTCACCTGTAGCGGTCCGAAGTCGCAACCTCGTTGGTAACAGTTTCTTTCGGCTGTTTATAACTGTCGGGCGTATGATGGTTCTGGTCGCTCCGGTATCCACCAACAACGTATGCTTTTTACCATTTATGTCTCCATCTACATATACACTATCTTCACGACATTTCAAAGAAGCTATTAGTATAAGAGGGTCTTTGGAAGAGTTCCGGGTCGAAGCTGCCCCCCTAAGGTTGACTCGTTCTGGTTTTCCTGATGGTGAGTTTCTTGATTTTATGGTCTTCTTTTTCTTGCATGTCATGCTTTTCATCAAATTAAAGAGCTGGTCAAGTTTATCTTCGTCTCCTTCCTCTTTTACAGTCCTAACTTTACTGTACCCGCCAGAGGCCTGCGTAGCTGACTCGTATTCGAGGGCGGCGGATAGGACATCAACCAGCGTCTTGTGACGAGCTAATCGCAGTGTTCTCTGCATTTCATGATCACGAAGACCATCAATAAACGTTTGAACGGCCAATTTTTCCATCATGTCTTCGGGAGCTGTTGGATAAGCATATCGTACTAATCTGGCAATATCTACCTCATATTCTTGAAGAGCTTCATCTTTCTTCTGTCTACGATTTTTAAGCTGTGACTGATATACATGCTCCAAATGTTCGTGGCCATATCGCATATTTAACCTCTTCTTCAGTTGTTCGAAATCATCGGTCTCCTCTACGGCTATGGTCTGAAGCACATCTAAGGCATCTCCTCGAAGAGCGATAGTCAGGTTTACAGCCTTTTCTTTTTCAGACCATCCATTTGCTCTTGCGGCTGATTCGAACTGTTTCATGTAGTTGTTCCATGATGATTTTCCGTCGAAAGTTGGGACTTTAACATGAATAGAACCTCCACTTCCTTCAAATTTCGGCCGTGTCTCCAACTTAAATTTCGTCTCGTCTTCTTTTATCTCCACTGTAATTGGATTGTTTCCTCTCTCTGCTGTCCCGGTTTCCTCCATCTTCTTTTCCATCTCTTTCCATATCTTTTCTTCGAAGGCCAACATATCGGCAGCAACTTGGTTTTTTAACGAAGATATTCTATCGTCCAGGGCAGACATCTCAGAAGTGACTTTAGAGATTTCCGAAGAGATGTTAGCAGAGACTTTGCTTTCCAGAGAAGAAATCTCGTTAGAAACTTTGCTTTCTAAAGAAGCGATGTCGCCGGATACTTTGTTCTCCAATTTCGAAATCGACGAGATGACAGCATCATGTTTGTCTTCAAATATATAAGTCTCTGGGTCTAGTCCTTCTTCTAGCAAAGCGTTCTTTAGTCGTTGGACTAACTCAGCCTTTTTTCCGGTGGAAGATAATTCTCTGTCTTCAAGATGTCTTCTTAAATTAGTCACTGTCAGCTCATAAATCGTAGCCATTTTCACAATTTATTTTATATTCACTTGTATTATTATTATAAGTCTAATTTATGTTCGATCTCACTCTGACACCATTTGTTGTGAATTTATTAATTGTTGAGTCTTTAATTTATAATGTCTTGTTCTTATCTTAATTCATTAAAAAGCACAATGACTGATATTTATTTATTTTCACTAAACATACATAATTTATTAAAAAGCGAACGTAACATTTTATCGCGAGCGCGTCGTCCGAATTAACTGTTTTCAAAATAAAAGTTCCTCCATATTTATACGAAAACAGCTGCTCTAGAATCCCATGGATTTTGACCTCAATTGACCTGGTTTCGCCTCGAATGGACAGGCCTAATTCCGGAAGATTCGAATGGAACCAGTTTTTTTATTACTTGGAGTTTATGCCAGCTATTCGAAAGGTCTCGTATATTCTAAAACAGAACAGCATTAGTCATAATATAATACGGTTATTTTTAGGCCAGGATTTTTATCGTAACAGTAGTATTATTTTCAGTGTTAAGGAGCGCTCCCAGGTATACAAATTCGTTCACTGCTTCGATGACGTCGTTTTCTGTAACAAGTGGTCGTAAGATTTGTGGTTGCGTGCTTATTTTTATATATTTCGTTTTGTTGGTGTTTATTATTAAACCCATTTTTTTGGCTGATTCTTTTAATGCTACATACGCCTCTCGTACAGCGTTTTTCGTTATCCCAACAATATTGATATCATTAGCAATGATTTTTACGGGCACAAATTTCTGTTTCTATTTCATCTTTCGTCATCAGTCGTATTTTATAGAAAATTTAATTATCGCTGTTTTATTTTACTAATACTTTTCTCCAAAATCAATCATTTTAAAGCAAGGACAGTAGAAAAAAACAAAGTTTTGGGTTTATTTTAAATATTTTAATTTTTTAATAATATTCCCGACCTATTTGAGAGGAAGGATAAGTAAATTATTGGTACTGAAGTTATTACATAACTTTTTTTGCAAAAATTAGAATGCCAGCTCTTACATCCACCTCAAAACAGACCCGCCTTGGTCTAAAACTCTTTATAGGCCAGACAGTGTAAGGATATACCTCGGTAGTTTTTTGCAGCTGAGTTTGTCTCCCTTCATGGATTGAGTATATAATTGTTTTTCCCAGTCTCCTGGAATTTCCTGTTTTCTGGGTAGGTATGTTAATTTATTATTCAGGAAAAAGTAACTTCCCTGACACTTTTTTTTTTCATTTTAATTTAAACTTAGTTTTTAACAATATATAAAGTTTATCTAAACCATCGTTATATCTAATAATAAATACTTAAACATAAATAACATAATGTAAAACAGATAACGAACACAAATTTTTACAATTTAGAACATCAGTGAAAAATCACTTGACTAATTTTTTCAAAGCCACATGTATACCGTCTGTAGAAGAAAGATTAAAATTTTTCTTCGATATTTCAAAGGGTATCTTCGTCTTCGACGTAGCGACAATTTCAAATTCGTGGAGTACGTGTGCAAAGAATATCTTGGTTTGTATAAGCGCGAACCTGGTACCTATACAGACCCTAGGACCTATCCCGAAGGGGATATAGGCGTATGGATTGATTTTATCTTTATTTGTAACGCTGAACCTTTCTGGATCGAATTTTCGTGGATTGGGGAAGTTTCTGGGATCGTTTTGTATGGCATATATGGGTAGATGTAAAATTGTTCCCTTTTCTATTATCAGTTCTGGTTCTTCTGAGTTTTGTGCCTTTATGGTGTATTCTTTGGTACAGACTCTATCTGTTGAAACGAAGTTAGGCCATTTTCTCATGG
This sequence comes from Diabrotica undecimpunctata, assembly GCF_040954645.1. Lineage (NCBI taxonomy): Eukaryota > Metazoa > Arthropoda > Insecta > Coleoptera > Chrysomelidae > Diabrotica > Diabrotica undecimpunctata. The sequence goes on from NC_092803.1 coordinate 406,191, forward strand.
TTTCTAAAAAAATTTCTTGTTAAAACAGTTATACTGTATGTCTTAAAGATTATTTACTATTTTAATGGGAATAAGCCACAATTTCAATTTAAAATAAGTTTATTGGCGTTTTAATTTCCACTTCGGAAATCGTTCTCAAAACTAATTGTAGCTTATTCCCATTAAAATAGTAATTACTTTAAATTGCCACAAGATAATAGCTTCAGAACAATTCTAAAAGATTACTATGAACAACAAAACTAAAAATTTGAAGCTGTTAATTGCATCAAAAATGATTATGATGTTATAAAATGACGATAACAGTTTGTAGTTTTATTTAATGATCAGAGTTTGAGAAACTTCGAATTATTTACCTGAAACAACCATGTCTAGGTACTTCATTTTCATTACGGCTTCGTACGTTAAGCTACCGTTACATTCCTCGAAGCCTTCGTCGATTTCTTGTCTCAATCTTGTTTGTATATCTGGATTAACGACTAACTCATAGGCCATGTAACACATCAAGCCGGAGCTGGACTCGAAACCGGCAATAAAGAAGAATAGAGCGTGAGCTGTGATGTCTTCCATAGTTATCTCTAGGTTTCTATCTAAAAAATTGTTTTAATTCTTAAGATGTTCTAATATATATACTAATTTACAGTGGAGCAGCAAAAGAAAATAGGGTCAAGGAAGGTGTAGCCTTATTAATACACCAAACATACCAAAATCAGGTTAAAGAGTGTCAATATGTATCAAAAAGGATTGTAACAACAAAGAGAAAAAATAGAAAATAACAAGTCTGAAACAACATTTTATGATGAATTACAACAAATAGTATACCCAGTCAGAGGGATAATATTGAGGAATTTGAACGCTCGAATAGGCAACCAAGTAACACCTGGAATTATGCAAAACATACGATAATGCTGATGATAAATTTCTGCACTAATAAAACGAACTTAGAATAAAAGAATACGTCGTTCAATAGTCCAGTTAAAATAATCGTATATAATCCTAATTTCTGCTTTAATCGCTTTGAAATATTATTAGAAATAATAATTTAACTATGCGTAAACGTCAGAAGGTGGGCTAAATTTTTTATTAAACAATTTGTGAAAAAAATCAGAAAAATCAATGTTTCTTCTCCTTTTCCTTGATATATCTCAGTAGCTATACATTTAAAAAAAATGTAAGGACAAAAAAACAATTTAAAAAGGATAAAAAAAAATTGTTTTCCATCATTTTTTCAGGTATTTTAGAGCCACGAAAAACTTTCAAAATTTACCCAGAAAATTCTTAAAATATATAAAAACTATACAAAATTTCAGTACAATCTATTAAAAAGTCTTTGCAAAATAAGTTTGCAATATAAATTTTTGAAAAAAAGTTATTAATTTTCAAACTTATGCAAAGCGAAATTCGTATATTCAAGTATAAGTGGTGTACATCAGAATAGCTTTCGTTATAATGGAAATGAGAAAAACAAAAATTAATTTGCAATCTGTCATATCAGAATATTGTTATTAATGGTTGTATATTGCTTAAAACAAGATTGATAAGAATGTTTCAAACATTATTGGTAGTGCCATTAAGGGAATTACAACCCCATTGGCTTCCGAGAATGTCGGTAGTATTAATTCGAACAGAATTTCTTCTGATTTAAAAAAAAACGGTATAGAAATATTTAATGGGTATGTTTAAAAGAAGTAGGTATAAAAATTTCAAACAATACCAACTGTACTTCACCTTCACATTCATTTAAAAGATTAAGGGCCGGTTGTTCGAACGCTAATCAAAACTTGATTGTAATCAAATATTTAATTACAAGCAAATACGTCACAGGAGCTGTAAAAATTATTAAAAATTGCTTATTATTATTATTGATTTGTAAATAAAAACAAGAAATTAACATCAAAATACTCAAATTGAATAAAATAAATCAGTCAACATAACCTCAAAATGTGACGTATTTGATTTTAATTAAATATTTGATTACAATCAAGTTTTGATTAGCATTCGAACAACCGGCCCTAAGACTTCCAAATATTTGAATAAAGCTTTTGAAATATTTGTTAGAAATATTATTTATTTGACGTTACAAGTTATGTACTCTTGGCAGGTCAGACAAATATTTAAAACTGTTGATGTTGTCATGATAACTTTAAAACGCGCGCGTCTTTGAAAGTTGAATTTAAATACGCTACGGCGTACTTTAAATAAGCAAAATGAAATAACAATAAAAAAAATAAAAGTTTTAAATACATGAAAGTTTTTTTTTATGTATACAATAGTGGTTGAGCTGTCAAATAAAAGTCGAATCATTGAAATCTAGGCGAGCGGTTTAACCTTAAAAATATACTTAGAAACGAATTGAATAATCCTGGCACTGTGTAATCGGAATAAGTCAGAAATTGTTTTGCGTTGGTCAAATGGTTGATGGAGATTGATGACTAAAGAATCATTTTTTTTTTAAATAAAAAAAATTGTTTTACTAGTTAGGCCCGGGACTTAACCGACGATTAGAGTAGTAAAGACACCGAGAGACGGTTCCAAATAGGAAGATGATAAGTGATAATACCACGAAAACAATAAAACAACAACTTATTGGAAGCTGGAAGCACATTGAAAAACACGACATGTCATGTCTACAAAAACCGAAGAAAAAATATTTCGAAAGTTTGAGTGTAATTAATATAAAGAATAAACCAATATACCCCAATTTATTATAAAAAGATGCAAACCTTCATTAACAATATCGCCACTTTTTGGTTCTTCTTTGAGTTTATTTTGTGCCTGAATCATTAAATGTATCATATTTGGACGTATGATACTTTCTGCTTTTCTGGCATAAACAGCTTCCCTTATTAAATTTAGGAAAAATCGTCGAGATTCGCCTGTGTAAAATTCAAGTTTAACGATCTACAAAAAGGAAAATTTTATTAAAATAAAAATAAATTTATTAAAACTTTTCTGAACAAATTATTATTCAAGATCGAAATCAATCATACCAAAAAAATTAAAAAAGTTTTTAAGGTTTTCTTTTTTTCTCTTTAATTTCTCTACATTTTTTACTAGAGCACACTTTTTAAAACAGAGGGCTTTTTAAAACAAAACAATGCAAATGAACAATCTAAGGTACTATGGGTACTTGTCAAAGAAAGTTAATTCGGCCCATGCCACAAAACTAGTTTCACTTCCAGTATGAAGAAGAATCAACCGAGGACCTCTTTGGGTAGGAGCTTTCAGTCCAGTAGAGAGCCCTTTTATAAAGGCATCTCGGGGATTCTTGATCGCTGTGTCCCTCCATTTCTTTTTGACTGAAGCACCGACGTCAGTCCAAGAGTCATAGTTATAAACAAGGTTTCCATTATCCTTCTTCCTCAATGTTTTTATTTGTCTGAGGTACTTGTTTCTCCAGGATATGATATCTTTTCTTTCCATCATTGTCGAATCTCGACCTCTTTTTCCATATTCAAACCCATGTCATTCAGTAGCCTACGAAATGTGGTTTTTGAAAAAGCTGGTAGGTCCTCATTATCTTTCACTCTGTTTATTATGTTGTCGACGGTTGGTGGTACATTTTCCAAAAAAATCATGGACAATTTTCTTTATTCGAGATTTCACTCCCTCATCGTAAGTATTCTCACGTGAATTGGACTGGAAATTGTTTTTCTTCCTTTTTTGTACCGGTTTTAGTTCGCCTTGCTGGGTTCTTCGCGGATGTCATAAATTTTACGAACACTCACACTGCACATTTTCGAAACTTTTTCCACAGTAATAGTCAAGCTGTCACCAGTTTTTAAGTTCAGATGATAGTTCAATACATTTAACACCACACGTTTTACTTGCAAACTACGAGTCATACCCTGTTTGAAATTCACGACAGATCTGGCAAAGGCTCCATGAGGTTTTTGCCAACAAGTTTTTGGTCTAATGCCCAGTAAGTACCCAAATCGACAAAGAGAGATGTTTGCTTTGCGTGGACAATGGAGATTAAAACTGATTCGCTTCTCCTGATGAGTTTATAATGATCTTTATTTCCCAAAGAATGCTATCGACCAAACCAAAATAATAATTTATTACTTATATTAATATATTAAATTGTAATTAAAACATCAAGTGTGCACATAGTGTGCATATCATTTAATAATAGCGTATAACAGATATCAACCAATTATTTTATATGTAAAAGCACTGAAACCTATTTATTAATGGCAACGGTGTTTACATTTCTCTATCTTATGGCTCTACGTCAAACTTCAAATGCTGTTCCATGTCATGTCCATGTTTGTTTACTTTTTACCCAAGATGAGGAAAAGTTATTTTTCGATGTTTTGGCTGTATTTTAAGTGATATTTGTAAATAGTGAAATAAACAAATTATAATAATGGTGCTACTGTTTTGCATTTGCAAAAAAACGAAATATTTACATCCCAATGTCTCATTTAATTTGTAAGTACTGTTTGTTTATATTATTTAAGATGAGGAACTGAGGAAGCCTGTGTGTTTATTCATATTCATTAATGTATTGAACAAGATATTAGTTCATGAAATTAGTATAGACATTTTTAAATTGTAAGTAGACATCATCTGATTAAAAAGATCTGTTTAGTAGCTTTTTAATTTAATATTTCTCATGAATTAACATTAAATTAGTGAAATGAATAAAACTCATTTATTTTTCTATGTAGGTTTCCAAATAATATTGATTAATGATGAAACTTACTCTAAACTTCAACAGAGAAAACAGTATAAAAACCTTTCAAAAGCATCCTTTTTGGTTATTTAAACTTGCAAGGAAGCTGAAAAATATTTCAGATTTTTTAATAAAACTATAAATATCTACAACAGACTAGTTAAAAACCTTATGAATATTTTGATTAATAAAACCATACAAAATGTCCCAAAATCAATCTATGAGCATTTTGGTGACCATATGTATGATGAAGATGCAATCGATGGTCACTCTATGCAACTTTTAAAATTAGTTCTTGAGAAATATTTTAAAATTGGAATTCATCATGAAACGAGGACTAATTTAGATGCTAACACCGTGCGCATAAGAAGCGTTCTTACTAAGACTGTTTTATTTCGCAATCAATAAAAATTTATTTCTATACCAACGTCTTCTATTATGTCTATTTACCATTTTTACTTTAATATTTCTGTTCGGTAAATAGCTTTCCAATAATTTATACATTTTCACGCCTACTTTTTAATAAGTAGGTATATTTGCAAATAATTTTATGTCAAATGCCAGCAAGAGCTTTGGAATGATCAATAAATAATTTTGTAGCAGAAACTCTTACTACGAGGAATCTATTTATATTTTATTAAAACAAATATGTCACAATTTGAAAAAATATGTTTTAACACATTATCAATAAATATAGGTATGTACTTAAATTTGACAAATGTATATTTTTTAATTGTTTTTTTATCGTAGGATTATTTGATACCTATTAAAAAATTAACTTAAGCTCAACTATATTTTATTGTATTAATTTTAAAGCAAATAAAATTCTATTTTATTTTTTCTATAAAAACGTGTTTTTGTACATTATTACTACTTCCAATTATTAACGTCTGAATAATTATCCCCGCGAGTAAAAATTCAAGCACGCTTATGCTCATTGAGGAAGTATCACAGTCTATCGATACCCGTTTTACTCCCCTTTACCCTCTTGTCCAGGAATATCGAAGCTTCAAAACAGTGTGTGTTTAAGGTATCTTATTGCTGGGTCCATCTATGTTTATACGTCCATGGTCTCTACTTAGTTATTTTTGTCAAACTTTAGCCATTATTAGTGTGCGCTAAATTATTTTTTTCATTGCTACTTAAAAAATATACAGGGTGATGATAAAGAAGGTTATTTATAGTGTTTACGTACTAAATACGTACCTTATACAAATTCGGAAAAACCTGAAAAGCGAAGGAAAATTTCACCGTCCTCCAAAAACTGCTCAAATTTGATACGATCGTCGCCATCTTGTAGAAAACATTATCTGGATCACCTAAAGAATCCACTTGGAAGCCCATGGCTGTTGTGGCGATGACGTCGTTGGCGTAGCGAGCTGCTAGATCTTTCAGCGTTATTTCGAATACGTCATTTTTCTGATTACGAAAATATTTTGTTACGTTTTCGGCACATTCTGACATCGTGTTGTACATAATTTTCAATTTGCTGCTGGTGAAAAGAGGACTGAGAATTGATCGCATGTCTCGCCAGGTCTGATCTGAAAACCGTATTTTCCTATTGTTTAAGTTTTCCAAGTTAAGATTTAAAAATAAAAGTATAAAGAGATAAAGAAGGAACATTATTCTTTTCTTTTAGTTTCATCTATCTATATAAGAAACATTTATTAAATATTTTTCATACATAAAAATTCTAAGATTCTTACCCTTCAAAGCAAAAAGGTTTCTACCCCACAGAGGATCAGCTTCTTCCGGTATAAATACTCTATGGTTTAAAAAAGAATCAAAGTCTTTTACTGCTATATGCTTAACAAGTTCTGGATCCTTTATCATCAGATTTGGAGTTGTAAATTGATAAAATCCGACGTACCTAAAAATTTGAACATATTTGTGGACTTAACAATACTTTCGATAATACATATATTCTTAATTACGCTATAAATAATTATTAAATTCAAATATTAAACTGAATAAAACACTTATTTTATTACCTGTCACCTGGGGCAGAATCGTATACAGTCTGTAACATATCACAATAATTTTCGAGCTGGAAAAATTGCTTTAGGGTGTTTCCGAACAACCAGAAGTTCCTTGTTTGTTTTACTTGTTTATTTTTCCAATAATTTAAAGGTTTTATGGCAAAATAGTAAAAGCAGATGATCGCTGCCGCAAATACGAGAAAGTTAATCATATTTTATTTTCTGTTAATACCTAAAAAATAAAAAGTATTAAAAAAATAATTATTGAAAATAACTGTAAATATAAATAAAAAATATTACTCTAAATTTTTGTGATTTAAGAAGTCCTAAACACAATTCAGATACGCCGATGACACCGCAATAATGGCAGAGAGTCTAGAAGATCTTCAAACCCTGTTTAATGCTGTAAACAACGAATGCACTGAAAAGGGCTTAACAATCAACGCAAAAAAAAACAAAATGGATGGTGGTCGGAAAAATTAATATCGAAGACTCAGTACTAAGATTAGATAACAAAATCCTTGAAAGGGTGGAACAATTTAGATATCTGGGTAGCTGGATTGACTGCAGGGTTGAAAGTGACGAAGTATTCAATAAATAGAACTCGCACGGAAAAACTTTATTAACTGGCGTTCTGTATTATGCAGTAGAAGTCTGTCGTTGACCACACGTCTAAGAGTATTGAAGTGCTACGTCTGGTCCACTTTGTTCTATGGATGTAAAACCTGGACAACAAAAATAAAAAATCTTAACAAATTAGAAGCGTTTGACTCCCGCGACATTCAGCCGCGAAAAAGGAGTTGAAAATATCCTTAACTATACAAACTCATGCCTTCTTAACACAGGATCTAATATTCACTGAAATATTTCCTTTTGGATCTTTCTCTGCTATAGATCTTAGTATCATCGAACCTAAATCGGCACCTTTTTTAACCTGGCAAATGATGATCTGATGATCTCTTTGATAGTAATCATTATTTTACAATAATTTCCAACAATTTTAGTAGAACTGTTTGTGCTAAAAATTCGCGCCTATATAAAGCTATCTGGCTAGAGTATTCAAAAGCCATTGACACTGTTTTGACTACTTGTTAACATCCATATCAGACACCATTCTCTCAGCTGCTAAGACTTACATTAGCAAATAAAGATTGTCTTCAACTAATAAAGCGGCAAATCAGAACCAATAATAAAATTAGTCGTTTAATTTCAAATGGTGTAGAAAATACTTCACGTGAATTTATTCCTAACACCATTGCCAAACATTTCGAAGAGAAGTTTAGAAATAAAATTAATCATATTATTTGGTCTCATTATGAAATGTATCCACACAGAAATAATCTAATAATATCTGAATATAGTAGATCTCTTAATTCCCCTTTCACTATCCACGAGCTGCTACCTATCTGCTCTACACTATCTGCTTTAGCTAATAGGAGGAACACTGCATGGGCCTAATGATATTCCTTATGCATTTATCTAACTATAGTCTTAATAAACTTTTAACTTTATATAATCTACTCTCAAGCCAATATTCATGCCAAGTTAGCAACATTTTTTTAAAACAAATAATATGATGTCACTTTAAGTTATTAGTCAACATCAGTATCAATATATAAAAAATATAAAAAAAACCAATAGCTTAAGCAGCAAAAAAGCACTTGTTAAAGAACGATACCAGAAGAAATATTTGAAGAAATTGGAGTGAAAACTTAGAAGAGATGATTAAAAGAAAAAAGTTGCATTCCATGAGCCGTTGAAGGATAAAACTCCATAAACACGAAATAAATCGTTACCCTTAAGCAATAAGTGAACCGAACAGTACAACTGGAGAAGGACTAATACTAAGAGAGAATACGTAAATATATAGATAACACAATTGTCTATAATAGGTCAACGGAAGCTTGAAAAAAATATTATAAAATAACTAGGTAACAACATATTACAAATAATTACATGGTAGTACGGCAATAATAAATGGAGATGGTATAATCATAGAAGAAGACAACATTTAAAAAAGCCAAAAACAACAAAACTCCCGAATAAGTAAATTTAAAAATGATATTGTTGAAATATGGACCGAACGAGTCATATCATTTATTATAGTGTTGTTCAATGGAAACTGAAACATGGAAAAAATTGTAAGTAAATGGAATATAACATAAATATCGTCTATATTAAAAAAAAAGGAGACAAGAGATCAACTAATAACTAGGGAGGAATTCGTGTAATGCCTTGCATAGTGCAAGAATCTTTTCTATAGTAATAAAAGATCAAATACAACTACAGAAAAAAAACTAAAGTGAAGAACAATCTGGATTCCTCCGAAAAGCCAGATCATGCCTGGACAATTTATTTTTCATGAGACAAGCAATGAGCAGGATAAAAAAATGAGAAAGAAGGGAAATATATAACAGTTTTATATAAGGTCTCAAGAGCACTTAGAGATAGGTAATAAATTAGAAAGAAAACGAAAAAAGATTCTTTCACAACATCGTGAAAAATATTATCTCATATGGAACAAAAGTATGGTCAGTTCGCAATACAAAATAAAATAAAAACAGTAGAATTTGAGAAGATGTCTTCAGATTATCAAAAGAGATCAAATTATCATGAGAATACGGAATACAGAAGAGTATTCCAAACCATTGGAACACAGAGTACCAAAAAAGTAATGAAATGGGAATCTTCAGAAAGAAGACCAGCTATGAGATGGAAAACATATATAGACATTGGATGTTGTTTCATTGCGACTTTGCTCCAAAATAAATCGTTTTAAAGATATATTATTATTGAAGTTATCACACAAGCTTTTCTGCAAGAATCTTTGTGCCACGCTGGTCTAAAAGAGAACGTGGTTTTAAAAAGCGATGCAGCAATTACGAATCGATTAAACAATTGGATGAATCTATGCTCAAAAATGAAAACTTTGTTAACTAGACACACAAGGGCTTAGAATATAGCCTGACAAATTTAGTTAAATAGCGAAAATACGTTCGCCAGAATTTTATGGATTTAAGACAACTGTATCGCAGGACTAAAATAATTACTTACCTATATCAATTAAATAGTTCACGCAACACGGAACAATAAGTGACTGATTTATTTTATAGTTCCTGTACATATTTCTTCTCTTTTTTTAATCGATTATATGTTTGTAAACATTGCAAAAATATTTAGAAAAATAATTAAACATTTACCAAAACTATATTTTTGTTTTGATTAAATTTGGAAAAGGACCAACATTAAGAATACTAGTTCATTGATCTGACAGAATTTTTAGATTTAACCGTTTTTTTGGCTGAAATGTTTTTTATAAAATTTTATTTATATAGTACTTAATTGGTATTTTTATTTACCAAAATTAAAAATATATTATATATTTATCAAATAATGATTATAAATATTTATATATTTTTGCAAAATAAACGTATGAAAACAATTTGAATTAATTAATTGTTTGTAAATACTTTTCAAAGTGTTGTTGAACGCAATAATCAGCTGCTGATGCCTCGAAAATCGTCCTGTTTGATATGTAATTTGATATTATGTTCTTATTCCATTTCCTATCGTTTTATTGAATGATATTGATGAGATCCTGACGGAAGACCAAGAAACTATTGGAAGTGACTTTCAAAAATGGAGATTTCGACCCAACGCCTCTTAAGAAGACAACGTTCACTTTAACACGACTCAAACACATTCAAATACCTTCCACCAAATACCACTCAATATCCAAAATACCTAGGCGTGGCTTTGGGCAGAGCGTTAAGTTTTAGAAAACATTTAAGTACAGTTCTTCAGACTTAAGTACATTCACTCAGGTTTTTAGGATTAGATCTCTAGTATTCTTTAGTTGAATATGGCAACCCATATGGATCACCAAGCTCACGTTCACAAGATTGATGTCTCACGTTAAAAAAAAAGTGTCAACAGTAAAAATAGATGAATTGTAAACAAGACGTATTTGGTCAAAGTTAACTCAAGTCAATTTTTTGTTCATTTACTACTTTGTTCAGCATATCTTTTGTCACAATCCTTATAAAATATACGTATTCGGTACTAAATAGTGATGATAGAGAAACAAGAAATTAATGAAATTAAGACGTCAGCTTCATGCCATTAAATTCAATATTAATAAACTTAAGAAGCTTGAGTGATGGATTCGACCGTTACTTAATGGAAGTTCATTTCATCTAACAATAAAACACTGAAAACTTTTGTTTTCAACATTTCCACATCATTTATTATAATTTATCACTAAAGCTGTTTCGGCAGATTACCTTTGGTAAGAATCTGTAAAGAAACGGTAAGAGACCGATCAAGAAGATACTGATGAACCTTTTCCTTAGTTAATGTTAGAGGCAGTTTAGTTGCCTCGCTTACATTTATCTCAAAATGATGCAACAAATGTACAATAAACATCTTTGTTTGTAAAACGGCTAATCTGGAACCCATACAGCCATTTTCACTCAGACCAAAGGGTAAATATGTGTAGGGTTCGATGATACATCTGTCTTCGCTGCTGAACCTGTCTGGTTCAAATCTTCTAGAGTAACCGTAGTATCTGGGAGCGTAATGCATTGGGGTTATTGGTATGCACAGAATAGATCCTTTTTCCAACACGACTTCTTTTTCTTTGCTAGTTTTAGATTCTATAATATACGTTTGGTTACAAATGCGGTAGATGGCGTCGAAGTATGGCCATTTTCTAAGGGTTTCTGAAAAAAAAAACAGTTAAAATACAGTAGAAATAGTATATCTAGGAAAAAATAATAGTATTGCCATTATAATAGATAATAGCACTGTCAAAAAATATAGTACAAAAAATAATAGAAAAAATAATAGTACTTACACGGTTAGTCGTTTATACCTACGTAATATAATGTGTGGTTAGTGCACTAATATTGTTTTCATTACCTGAAACAACCATATCTAAGTATTCCATTTTCGTTAAGATATCGTAAGTCATCTTTCCATTGCAACGTTTAAAGCTGTTGTCAATTTCATTTCTTAATTTTGACTGAATATCTTTATCTAAGGCCAGCTCGATAGCTACGAAGGAAATCAAATTTAAAACGGGGTCCAATCCAGCTAACAAATACAGTAGAGAGTGTTTCAATGTATCCGTGTTCCTAATTGCTGGTGGTATCAAATGAGATTTTTCTGTAAAATATTTAATTCTGTAAATCTATATGGAAGTAACGATGTTTAATAGTTACCAATATTATTGGATATATCTGTGGAGTTTTGCTTTGTTGACAACATTTCCTCGTACTTTCTTTCCAAGATTAATTGAATTATGTCAGGACGAGCAATACTGCTCTCTGCTCTTGATTTTAATTTGCCATGAAGAAGATCCATGAAATACTGTTTAGGTTGACGGTCAATAGAATACACATTTGGTAACTACAAAAATGAAAACATTAGATAAAAGAAGGCTTATTGTTGTTTTTATTCTATTGTGTAGTATATCTCAACATGTGTGTTACATATCCGAAAAACAAATTGGAATATCTTTAAATATCTAGTGGAGAAGAGACTCCAACTAAACATTCCCTTAAAGACCAACGAAGAAATAGAACATGCTGTAGAACACTTTAACTCAGTTACATAGAACAAGGTACCTGGGACTTAACAATACCCAGCATCAATGAAAAGAAGAGTGAATACACTTCGATATCTATAAGAGAGAAAATAATCTAGTATAGAAAACTCACGTACATAATGTGCTATAGGGAATTTGAGCAGCTCTAGGTAATATTAGAAGGCAATATTGAAGGTAAAACGGGCATAAAACGAACGAAAAAATCTTGGCTACGAAACATCAGAGATTGGACCCACACAAGAAAAAATTAATTAATTCATCAAGCCCAGAACAGAGAGAAATTTGCCATATTGATGGCCAACCTCAACAGAGAAGGCACTTCGGAGGAGGAAAGAAAACTCAGGAAACACTGGCTAGCAATTAGATAGCCACAAATAAAAAGGCAGCTGAACAATGCTGTAAAGAAGCTAAAAGAAATCATTTCAACGGAAACGAATCTAAAATTCAGTAATTTACTCGTAAATTAAAAAGATCCCAATACAATATACCACCATTAAAAAAAAGACCTAGGCGGATTGTTAAAAATACCAAAAGAAAAAGCAGAGACATTTGCCAACCACCTAAGAACCGTATTCATTCCCAATGAAACAACGGACCCCAACCGAGAGGAAACAATAAAGCGAGCACTTGAAGAATTATACCAGCTGGAAATTGCTAAAAAAAAAAACGATTTAAAAAAAGGTAAATAAAAACCACAATAAGATTCAATATCAATCCTAAAAAAGTCACAGATTACGATCTTATCACAGAACAAATATTACAAGAGTTGCCGGAAAAAGGATATACATCTCTAACACAATTATCCAATTTAATCATGAAATGAAGCTATTTCCCACCACAATGGAAATTAGCTAAAATAACACCAATTTTAAAATATGGTAAACCATCTGAAAGGGTGGAATCATACTGGCCAAACGGCCTACTACCAGTGCTCTTCAAAGTGTTGGAAAAACTTTTACTAACTAGATTAACACCTATTCTAGAAGACAAGGGAATAATTCCAACTCACCAATTTGGGGAGTTGTTTACCTCCAAACTATTACACATTACTAAAGCAATACCTTACAAATAAACGATTTAGAGCAAATACGACAATAAAATAACAGAACTCCAACCCATAACAGCGGGAGACCCACAGGGAAGTGTACTGGGTCCTGCCCTGTACCTACTCTACACAGCCGACCTCCCAACATCCACTTGCCATCACAACAGCTACTTTTGCAGATGATACGACACGATCTTATGGTCCAACAAGAATCCACACATCGCATCAGAACTCCTGCCAAATAACATATCTGGCGTATAAGAAGACAATAACTCAAAATAAATTACTCCTATACAAAGCGGTGTTGAAGCCAGTATGGACATATAGGATAGAACTGTGGTAAACAGCGGCAAATTCTAATATAGAAATTATACAAAGGTTCCAAGGTTTGGTCATGTTAGACGTAGAGATGAAAACTATGTGGAACGAAGGATACAGCTGTTAGAAGTCGATGGAAGGAGAGGTACAGGAAAACCGAGAAGATGGAAGGACTGTGTCATAGAGGACTTGAGAGAGAAAGGTTTAGGTGAAGAAGGCCCGATGGACAGAAATAAGTGGCGACGAAGAGTAGGCAACAACTACCCCTGGAAAGGAAAAAGCTGACAAAGAAGAAAAGAAGAAGACAAAGGTTCCAATCCAAAGTACTAAGGATGATTTTAAATATAACTTGGTATATCACCAACAACTCGGTACATCGAGATGCAGAAATAACTTATCTAAAGGAAGAAATTACATATAGAATAAAATACAAGGACCGATTGCGGGAAAACCCATCAAGGAATTTGATGTAGATGCGTACAGTGCATAGGTTAAAACGTGAAGTGCCTATAGTGATCTCGTGTGAGCAAATAAAAAGTTAGTGCTAATCTTGTTTTTCCCAGAACCAATAATAGTTTAATAGACTAACATTAAGAGCGGTATGTTAATGGATATGTTCGCTATATGTCAATAGTTTAACCGTCATATTACTTTATAAAAAATGCGGATTGTAATAAATTGGGATGTCAGTAAAAAAACTTACTTGAAATATTTTCGATACAAAGAATTGCCCCCAAAACTTAAACTGCCTTTTAAAATGAGTAAAATTCGTGATATTTGTAATCATACGACAAAATTCCTTATTTGCCTTGTCCTTAGGATCCAGAGAAAGATCAAAAACAGTGGATGCTATTATGTCGGTAACAAAACGAGTAGCAGCATCTTTTATTTGTACATCAATGATGTCCAAATCATTTTTCATGAAAGTTTTAATAAAATTTTGGCAGCATTCTTCTAAAAGTGGAAACATTCGTCGCAGGTCGCTATTTGTCAGATAAACTTTCCAGTTTTGATCTAAAGAAAAAAGATAAAGTCGCATATTAATGTCACATCTAGAAATTTTCAGGAAAACATCAATACTAATTGTAGCTGTTATTTAATACCTCTACTTTCTATATACTTCTCGTAATGGAATAGACAAAAAGTTTGTTTAGTAACAAAAACCTCTACGTACCTCTCAAGTTTATGTTATATAATAGATCATCACTTTCCAATACACATTGGTCAGGACTGAAAAAGCTTTCTGCGTCCTTTTCAGCGATGTTTCTCAAGAGCCATTCATCTTTTATCATCAGAATTGGAGTTGTAAAGTGATAATATCCTACGTATCTAAAATAATAATAAAAAAAAAAATTAAAAACAAACAAAAATCTCTTTTTGGGGAATTTGTAAATAATAGGACTCATCATCTTCCATTAAAATCAGCTATTTTCTTATGGTCTAAGTTTATTCTTATTATTTTCAGATCATATGTGATATTTAAGTTGTTCTTATACATGGGCAGCTGTTGTTCCATTTAAGTTTAGTAATCCATTCGATAATTCGTTTTATATTCGGGTTCTTTGGCAAATTTCCTCGTTGTTAATCGGGTCGTGATTGTCGTGAAACTGCACAAACCTTTTCAAACGTACCTTATATTTACATACAAATATATTTCGCTAATTTCGGAAACCACTGGAGTTACCGGATGACTACGCCTATCGAGCAACATCTATCTCTCAGGCCAGAGGCCCTTTGGCTGGATTATGTTGCTCTTCGGGCGTAATCATATTAATAACATTCTTGGTGCATAAATAACTATTAAACAGTTGTTGTACAATAAACAAGCCAAAAATGTGTGCCCTAGATCTTGCTTCTCTCTCTTATACAAGCCGCAGCCCGAGCGCCCGTCCTGTCATAAGCGCTTCATTAACGATTAAAAAACAATGTTTTAAAATGAAATAGGCAAAAAATCGGGAAATGATAGAACAGGGTTTGAACTTGAATGTAGGTTCTTGCTGAATTCAAAAATAATGTTTTTGAGCCTTGAAAGTCGTGTTTAATAGGGAACTTAATAAAGAACAATTCCATAGTGTACCATCTAAATACATATACCGGTAAACATTAAGACATTAGAAAGAACTATTTCAATTCTGATTTATGTTTCAACTTTTTGTTGCACTTACCTAACATTTCTAGATAAATTATATGTTGACGAAAATTCGGAAGTATGTGGTTCTGATCGCAATCGGAATCTCATAATATTCCACAGCAGTCTATGCGGATTCTCTTGTAGAACTCCTCGCTTCTTCCAGTAACTTAAACATTGTATCGCGCGGCAATATAGTAAAAGTATAACCAGTAACAAGAGAAGCAGATGAAGCATGTCTAAGCATATCTTAAGTAAATGTATCAAAAACAATCTGAAAATAAAATCATGTGAGTAGTGAGTATACATAAGTAATTTTAGATTGACTGAGAGGAGACTAGAAATTTAAAATGGATAATAAAATATTTCAGTTTTTTTATGAATATTTAAAAACATAATCGTCTTCACAATTAGTCGGATTATGTACTAACTTGTGAAGTATGTACGGGCAACTTCCCATATCAGTTGGCACACCTATGGAATTTGCAGTTTAAGTCGATTACCATAAACAAAATTCGTCATTAAAAGAATGATTATGATCTAGAAGGTGAAGTGCGCATGTAGAATATGTTTTTCTATTATTGAAAGCCCTTTTATGTTCTGCTATTCGGTTAATAAAATTTCTACCAGTTTGACCGATGTAAGTTTTTGGGCAGTCGCCACATTTAAGTTTGTATACACCACTGTGTAAGTGCTTTTTATTTTGGCCTTGTTGTTTTTAATATATTTGCCTAAGTTGTTGTTTGTTCTGAAAGCTGGTGTTATTCCTTTCTTTTTTTATGTGTTTGGTTATTTTTGTTGATATTTTGCCTGTATGTATATGTAATCGAGCAGAAGGTACTGGGTTTTTTCTCTGGTGGTGGACGTACTAATTTCAGGGATTTCTTGTGTAGTTTTTTATTTAAAATTTTATTAATTGTTTGTTCGTTGTATCCATTGTTTACTGCTATTTGCTTAATGATATTTAATTCTGTCTCAAAGTTGTATTTTGACATCGAAATTTCTGATAATCTATGTAACATACATAGGCTGCCAGTTTATGTTGTGTAGGATGGGATGATGAATTGTAAATTGGAATGAATGGACAAACTGATATGGGAAGGGGCTCGTACAGAAAAGCCTTAAAACAGGAGTGTTCAAGATCATATTATGTATCACTTCATTTATAATGAAAGTAGGACTAGTATTTTAACAGCTTCAAGATAATAGATAACTCCCACCGAGAACAGAATTAAAACCTTTGTTTTGGTAGTAGAGATTCTAAAAAATTCAGTAATGAATTTTTTAGAGTTTGTTGAAATGATCGTTAAAGCGAGTGCACAATAAAGATCATTTATTCATAAGAGAGATAGACAAATTCAATTATTTTTAGTACAAAAATTGAGTTCTGTATTCTTCAAAATCAGTACAAAAAATTTATTGTTACGACTCTGTATCAAAATTACTGACCTTGCAATATCCGCTTTTTATTAGTATTTCGTCGTTCAATACAGGATTTTTGATGTAATTACAAAAGTTGATTTGTTTACAACCGATAAAAATTCTATCCACTGCACTGACTCATCCCAAACTAGAAAATATCGGTTAACTGTAAATTCCAACTCACTGTAGCCCCGAAATACACACAACCACGTTGAAAACTTGAAAGTGCAAAACAAACGAGTTGACGGCCTTGATATTGACCTCCAGTCTTTCCTCTTGTTACAATTGCGAACAGATTTAATTGATTTTTGTGTAACTCTAACAAAATGTTGTTTTTTTGGATGTAGGTATCTCTAATTTACATTTAAGATTTTTTTGTGATGGAAGTATCTTTTCTAGGGTTGCGCGGTGGGAAAGAATCTACTTAGTTGGAAAGATGGATATTTTATTATAAGTAATAATGTTTGATTATGACTACTTGTTGACTCGTTGACACACATGTCAGACACAGGTAGTAGACCATTGAAAAGTAACATTGAGATTACGCTTTTCAGAGGACGCAATTTTGTTTTTTTTTATGCGTGGGGTCGGGGTGGTTAGTATAAGCTTAAATCTAAGTTTGTGGGGTCGCCACCCATGTCCACGGCTGCCATTTTGAAAACAGGGGGCAAAGGGTTTTCGCACTGTATCTCGTAAATTAGCAACGCTACAGAAAATTTTATACGTTATTTGTAGCAAATTAAATTTTCTACAACTTTTTTTGTATTACTTTTTATCTTAAAATTCAAAATAAAAAAGATATAAACAAAAATTGAGCATAGTTATATACTTATAAAGTTGTTTTCTAACTATCGTTTTTTTCATTTTCTTTGATGGTCTCTGCGGTTCAGGATCTAATTCAGTATCGAAGGTGAATGCTTGCAAAAGAAAAGGAAGTTAGAAATATTTGCGTCATATTCGTATTCTTCGAATTTTTTGATTAATTTTAATATTTCCATGATGTCACTGCAGGTTTTATCAGAACAATTAAGGCATACTGCAGAAACGTTGAGACCTACTTGTAGACTACTACACGTACTCTCACAGTTTTGCTTGCTTCTACAGAAAATTTATTTCAAAAGTTCGAAGGGGGAGGGCTGGAGCTTTCAAAGTTTTGATTGGTATCAAAATTTTTCCAGCCCCAATCTTCAGGATCGCAGTGTTTCTTGGTGATATCCTCTAAAACTGTAAAAAGGAGCTGCATATCTTTAAGTTAAATGTAATTTTGGTCATTGTGTTACCGAATCGTTTGTATCTTATGTTGTTAGAGAATCATCTTTAATTTCACCATATAAAGAGACGAAAAAACGTTCCCCAACGACAGTGGGCAAAGATGACTGGGCTTTCTCACTGAGAAATAATGCTGTTCCGCTAGCTAATTTAGGATGTTTCGGTAAAATTTTAATAAATTTAAGTTTCTCGATCTTGTAAGCTACTAATGTTGTGTCGCATGCTGAAAAAACATGGACCAAACG
Organism: Diabrotica undecimpunctata; assembly: GCF_040954645.1. Classification (NCBI taxonomy): domain Eukaryota; kingdom Metazoa; phylum Arthropoda; class Insecta; order Coleoptera; family Chrysomelidae; genus Diabrotica; species Diabrotica undecimpunctata. Next base: position 424,880 of record NC_092803.1, read on the forward strand.
GTTTGTTTGATTCGCAAGCATCTAAACATTTTTCCCGATAGACCTGATCATGGCTACTCCATTAGAAATTCGGATTGTAACGTTTATTTACCGATCCCGTCCACTCAGCTAGTAAAGAATTCTATTCTATATAGTGCAAAAAACTTTATAATCACCTTCCAAAAGAAATTAAATCCGCAACATCTTTCATTAAGTTTCGTAAGATGACAAAAATCTATCTCTCTGAAAGACCATATTATTCAGTTGAAGAGTTTCTTAATGTATAACAAAGAAACAAAATTAGTATTGTTTATAATTACATTTGGTTGTCTCAAGCAACAAGCAGTGGCTACAATTTGTCTCATTTCTCGTTGTCTGTACAAATTATGTAAGTTATACAATAATTTTACTAATTTAAAATTTATTGTTCTGTTTTTTTTTTATTATATTTGTTTTTGTTTTATACTTTTTGTACTTTTTGACTGATTTTTTTTAGCTTTGTCCATAAAATTGTTCAATAATTTTCAGTGACAATAAAGCATATTTCTATTCTATTCTATAACAATAGCAAATTCTCTGCAATGACGTTACCATATATAAAACTTGAAGGACAGTATAATTGATGCGACTTACACCCTTTTGAAGGTTTACAAAATTGGACACACAACATTGGAGTGCTCCCTTCCTAATGTCGTGAACAAGACAAGAATGTCAATGTCCTCTGCTATGACAGTTACAGAATCAACAGAATCTTTTAGGCATTAGGCATAAGCACTACAACCAAATAATTTGATCTTTTTTTCTATATGGCTCTTCGCCATACCAAATTTTAGCAGGAGTTTTGTTATCAGATAGTTCGACTTTCAGTTCTAATAATTAAGTACATATGTTGCCACTCTCACAGCTTCACTCCACATGTTTTTATCTACAATTTGAATCTATAATTAAACATGTTGCCTTTTCCGTAATGGTTCTGTTAAAACGTTCAGAAACACCATTTGGTTCTGGATTCCTAGGTACTGTATACTGAATTTTGATTCCATTATTTCAACATTTGTACAAAAAGCTTTTGAGGAGTATTCACCTCGATTATCACAACTTATTTGTACAAATTTTACGTTCAATTTAGCGGTGTCCATATCAACATTTTTATTATTATGAGTTACTGGATCTATTGGACCACACACATTTGTTGATACATTGAACTTTTAAATTTAAGTTACAAGTTTACGTTAACAAAGATACACCTTTTTTCTTAATTTTTAAACCTTAATAATTTTTCCATTTCGTATTCTTGTTTAATGCTTCTCATATTTTTTTTTGTGCGAATAACATTAAGTTCTTACTAATTGTGTTGTAAACTACAACAGTTAAAATATTTTTAATAGAAATACATTTTTTGCCAACTACCCTTAATGTAATTTAAATCCATGTAGCCTTAATATTGTTATATTTCTTTAGCATTTTTGAACTGTTCAAAGGCAGGTCCTTACCCCCGCGAGGTCTTGAGCGGACATTTTTCTCAGTCAACTAGTAACAGGAGTTGAGTGCGGACCAGATGCGATAAGTACCTCGCCTTCTTAGAGAAGCTCTCATATTGTTTTGGCTCGCTAAATTGTGGTATTACCGGCCTCATAAGTAAATTTTTTAGTGCTACTGTACTGTCAGCAATAAAGTATTATAGTGCACAAGCTCTGGTTATTGATCTAACTATTGAACCAGCCCTTGGAAAACAACAAAGTCTGAGTTTAGCTACAGACATAATCCTCTATCATAATCTTCGTATCCTATTTGTGTAATAGTAAGGTTGTGTTTTAACTAAGCTATATACAAATTGTATTATTTGGTAATCTTGAATGAAAAATTGAAACGAAACGGGCACATAGAATTAATTTTTTATTAAACAATTGCACCATTTGAAATATTTTGGTAAGTTACTATTTCTTAAGTCTCCGGTAAGATAATTGCATTCCATCCACTGGGAATAGATTAATAGTTTTCTTTGACAACTCCACGGGGATTTTAGTCTTCTCATTAGGAACAATCTCAAAACTGTGTAACAAATGCGCAAACAACGTTTTTGTCTCTAAAATTGCAAATCTTGATCCTATACAGTTCCTCGGTCCTAACCCGAACGGTAGATATGTATATGGTTCGATGTTGTCTTTGTTTTCGTCGCTGAATCTTTCTGGATCAAAACGTTCTGGATCAGGGAAGTACTTGGGGTCGTAGTGCATCGGCGCGATGGGTAAGGAGACTAGAGCACCTTTTTCTAACACAATCGGTTTTTCGTTGGGAGCTTCGGGTTGTATGATATATCTCTTGTTACATTCTCTATCAGTAGCTTGGAAATTGGGCCATTTTCTTAGAGATTCTAAACATAAAAAAGTTCCTATTTTAGTACAATAATACTTTTTTTTTTTTAAAAAGTTCAAGTTAACTAATAGACTAAGATCTTTTACCTGATATCACCATATCTAGATATTTCATTCCCATTAGAGTTTCGTAGGTCATCCTTCCATTACATTTCTTGAAACCATCGTCAATTTCCTTTCTCAGTCTTGCCTGGATGTCCGGATTGAGGGCTAGCTCATAAGACATAAAACACATCAAACTGGATACAGAGTCGAAACCAGCAAAAAAGAAAATCAAAGCTTGCGCAGTGATTTCTATGTTGGTAATTTCTTTCGTATGGTTGACTGAAAATAATAAATATATATTATCTACATGCAACATATGTTTTTCTGTATACTCTAACAAAAACTTCCTAAAGTGTATTTAATATTCGTATTGAGGGGAGGGGTGCGGAGCCGATTCTAGGAAGTTAACCGCCCGCGTGCGAAAACCTAATGTGTCGCCCCCCTCTAGAGAATATTTCATATTTTTATTAATTCTTAACAATGGAATAACTTATCTATCCGTCTAAGAATAAAAATTAAAATAATAACAAAACTGACAACAAAATTTGAAACGTAAAAGTTTATTTTTGCTAAGTGAAAAAATACTACAATCTCGAGTGATACTGAGGAATAGGCAGATTGTGACCTTAGTACCGTTTAACGGTTCTCATATTTCTGGAGAACAATATAGTGTTACGTCACGAGTAAGGGGTATAATCCCTCTTGATAATGGCTCCAAAATGGGTGCTGAAACGTCGAGATTTAAATTTTCAACGGAATTCTTACCGGGAGCTTTAATTAAGTAATTTTCATTTACCGCGGATATCTTACCATTTGGTTCTTCGTTTTGGCGAATGCTTTTCTTAGCTTCGATAAGCAGCTGCAGCATATCTTGACGAACGATGTTTCGGTCCTCTCGTAGCTTCAAATTCTTATCGATTAGATCTATGAAGAATTGTCTTGACGGCCCATCAAAGAGTTGAACATTGAAAAACTAGGAAGAAAACATACAAAATATAAATATAGAAAAATTGGAAAATATATTGTATGAGTCACAATGCCCTAATTGAGTCCCTGACGTAAGAGTAATTCGAGAAGCCGAATCAACCTCTCTTAAATAGTGTAGGCGCCAGGGAGGGGAGTTGATTATGCACTTTTATCTCCCATCGGTATCTTGACGTTTTTTTTTATGTTTTTTTGGTGCATAGAATCGATTTTTCGAGGGTAACAAGCTGAAAAACCGTCATATAAATTGTTATTGACAATTTAATTGGTTAAATGAATGTGATTTCAAATTGAAAACTGCTCCTTTTGGGAAAATTTGAAAAACAATTGCAAAATAGTTATTCGATGGTGATTTTCCAAGTATAACTCAGTTTTCATACATCCGATCAACTTTCAAAACCCCCTAATTTTAAAGATAATTGTTTCAGCTTTAAAATAAACTTTGAAGAATTACTTAATTTCTATTAATAAAAAAATTATATCAATTAGATATTAAAAATTTCAATAAAAGTTGCGAATTAATTTGTTTATAAGAGATTTAAACAAAATTAAGCTATAACTTTAAAAATCTGGCTAATGGAAGTTATAGATCAACTCAAAAACGAGCATTTTAAGCTTTGGTAAATGTTCTATCTTAATTTTTAGGTCAGCTCACAGCAAATGCGGGCGCGCGAAAATCAGTTTTCAATATCTTGGCAAAAAATTAACATAGAAACATTTAACAAAGTGTAGAAAAAGTTATAGCAGTTTAATACCTGAATCTACAGAAAACATAGCAATATTATGGCTATAAAAAATTGTAGTTAAAGAAACAAGTTCTTCTTATATAACAGAGAGCTGTATTGTTATAGCTTATTTTGAAATTAACATTTTTCCAATTTGTGTCGTAAAGACAAAACTAGCACTCACCTGAAGTATTTTGGGCAAAATAAAAAAGCCAAAAAACTTTAATCCTTTCCTTAACGACGTAAAATCTGTTATGTCTCTACCCATCAAATAAAACTCGTTATTTTGTTCCTCAAGTGAATCCGTTCGAATACCAAAAGCAGTTGACGCAACGACGTCGTTAGCAAAACGGGTGGTTACATCTTTTATCGACACATCAAAAACATCCTGGTCCTTTTTCTGGAAATGCATAACGAAATTTTCGGCACATTCTACCATCAAAGTGAACATCATTTTCATTTTGCTGCTGGTGAAAGACGGGGTCAAGATGTGTCTCATGTCCTTCCATTTTTGGTCTAAAAATTAGAAATTATTTTCGACAAGATTAAATAAATAATTTCGTTATACCTTTTAAGGCGATTAGATTTTTTGTCCATAATGGATCTCCTTCGTCTGGAACAATTGCCCGGTGATTGGTGAAGTATTCGCTGTCCTTTACAGTGATTTCTTTTAACAGTTTCGGGTCTTTTATCATCAGGGTTGGAACAGTGAACTGGTAAAATCCAACATACCTGTAGATATATTACTTGTAGTAAAAAATGTGGTTTGCACATCTATCTACCACATAATAGATATGAGCAATCGTAAGCTGCAAGGTAAAAAAATTAAAAAATGCTACTGGAGGATATTCTGGTTCTGTAAGTAAGAAGTGGTTGGCTGTATACCAAAATTTAAAAACTTAACAATAAGGTAAACAATTTCTAATGTATAATGGTATATGTTTATTATAAAATTTAAAATTATCCAAAAGGATTAAAAAATGCACAATGTTTTTGATCCTATCAGACTATTCTCTGTGAAATTACCTTAATAGTAGTCGAAACTAACTACATTCTGCTTCTTTAAGTTCCATCTTCTATCGAAGGTTGGAAATCATCATGGCAATGCGCACCCTGTTGACTGCCGCTCTAAATAGTTCTGCACTACTGCATTCAAACCATTCCCTCAAGTTCTTAAGCCACGATAATCTTCATCTGCCCACATTTCGCTTTCCTCGAATTTTGCCTTGCATAATAAGCTGCAATAAAGAGTATATTTGCCCTCTCATAACATGGCCTAAGTACTCAAGTTTTCTTCTTTTGATTGTCAACATTATTTCAGCTTCATTTCCTATTCTTCTAGTAACTTCTGCGTTTGATAATCTTTGAGTCCATGATATTCGTAGGATTCTTCAGTAACACCAAAATTTAAAGTCGGCTAACTTATTTAGATGCACTTGTTTTAATGTCCATGCTTCCAAGCCTTAAAGGAAGGTGGTGAATACGTAACACCGAAGCATTCTTAGGCGTAGTACTAATCTTATAACCCAACAACAAAGAAACTTTTTAAGTTTAACGAATGATGCACGTGCTATTGCAATACGTGTCTTAATTTCTTCGCTTTCGTTTACATTCGAGCTACATAGTAAGGTCTAATAATCCTTAGATTTTATATTAAAGATCTTAAATTTTAAAAATGATGAGACACGAAAACACATGGTGGAAGATTTCTTCTCTTCTCTAGATCTCCGCTCGAAACGAGGAAGTTAGTGCCCTGAGTTAGATATCAGCCCACCAAGCTAATATCTTGTAGGTATATTTGCCAGTAGATAGTAAGCCACTTCATCCCTCTTTGATCTTTGTAGCCTCTTAAGAACAGACAAAAAAGAACAATTACTGGTAAAGAGTAGCAGATTGTAACAGAGAATCACAGCAGAGAGTAGCAGTGGTTAGCAGAGGATCACAGCAAAGGGTAGCAAAGGATAGCAGAGGGTAACAGCACAGAGTAGATATTGATATTTGACGTGACGTACTTGAAATTAGACGCTACGTATGTGGCATTTGAAGCAACGTACTTGGCATCTACTCTGTGCTGTTACCCCCTGCTATCATTTGCTACACTTTGCTGCGCTGATTTGTTAACCACTGCTACCCTCTGTCGTGATGGTCTGTTACCCTCTGCTACCCTCTGCTGCCTTCTGCTTTGATGCTCTGTTACCCTCTCCACTCTGCCAGTAATAGTTCTTTTTTCTCTGTTCTTAAGAGGGTACAAAGGTCAAAGTGGAGTAAAGTGGCTTACTATCTACTCTTCATCCCACTTTGACCTTTGTACCCTCTTAAGAACAAACAAAAAACAACTATTACTCGCAAAGAGTCGCAGATGATAATACACATCTTATAAACAAATCAAACAAAGTAAGAAAAGAAGGGAGAAAAAGAAAAATTAACAATTTATGTGATCTAACAAGCAAAAAATACGCTCCATATCAGTTGTGTACTAATAAATATTAAAAATAATACTTATTCATTAAATGGTACTAAATCATACTGACCTAGCATCTGGGTCTAGATTATACGCTGTATGGTATAGTTGTCCAAATGTTTCCAACCTGAATAAGGCTTTCCAGTTATCACCAAAGAGCCATATAGGTCTACCTTGTATCACTCCTCGTTTTTTCCAGTAATTCATTGGTCTGATTGCATAGTAATAGAAAAGTACTATAACTACCGCTATGAGAGCTAATTGCAGCATAATTCACGATTTGCCTACAAAAAAAGACTCAAAGAGTTATTGAAGTAGATCAGATGAATCAATGAAATATTTTAAGAATATTTTTATTGTTTGGACAATATTGTGAAATTATACGTAACATTAAAACATCTACTTTAGCTTCTTTAGCCAATACCATGTGTTCAATTTTTTCACATGCGAAAAATCATGTCAATTTTTCGCTGTATTACTAGCTACCATTCTACCACAATTTTACAATTATTTCCCGTTCTCCAACCCTTCCTACTCACATTTTAACCCCACTCCATTAGAAATACAGACAGTTGTAAGATAGCAAAGAAAGACACACTCTCTTGCCTGTTGTCTCTCGATGATAACAGACACTCTCTCTTGACTGCTGACTGTTGCTAGAGACAGTCGTCCTCTCTTTCGTCTGCTGAGTCCTACTAGGCAGACGTATTATCTCTTTATCGCTACCTATCGCTTGGTACAGACTTACCACGCTTTTTCTCTACTCTAATTATCTCTCTCGCTTATAGTTACGCGAAAAATACCGCAAGTACTATTTTAAATCGTGTACAGACGCAAATGTGCTATATCTCGTGTGATCTAAGTGTTAGTACCGCGAAACACGTCTTCAGAAACCGGTAACCGGACAGTTTCCCCGTATGAAGAACAACCGCGACTGAAAGCCTCTAAATACCGCGAGTGTGTGTATGTGCAGCAGAAGAATTGGTAAGACTTTATATAAACTTAATTTGCTATAATCTGTATAACCTTTTACCACATATCCTAATTTATTTGAACCAGCCCTATGTAATACAGTCCTCATTTACTGAAATTATATTTATAATTTCACATATGTACACCCTTTTTGTACATATTGTGGTCTATTCGAGTCGGATATAAATCATAATCTCTCTCTTACTCTCTATCTCTCTGTCTCACATCTTGATTCTACATAGTTTGGTACACTTTTAAGTCATATGTAAATCCTCATTCTCTCTGTTTTATCTCATGCTCGATTGAACATATTTTGATCTAATTCGGTTCAGATAAATCTTACCTCTGCTGTAAATCTCATTAGATTTGGTCCTTCGAAATTATGTATTTCTATATATGTGTATATGTTCTTTGATATATATGTATATACGTATGTATTGATAAATCGATATATTGATAGATCGTTGTTTAATAATTCTTATCTGTGTAAATTCCAATTTTATGATTCTATTGTTAAAGGACGTTAAGAAGTCAGGTAGAATGACCCATTGATAGATACCTGTGACGTAGTAAAAATCCCAGCCTTTGTCAACCAAAGATACTCATTATAATCCCAACTAATTGTATTGTTCTCTGACACGTTTTGTTAGAGGTACACGTCTAGGTAAATAATTTGGGATTTTGTCCTATTGTTTTGAATAATAAATTTTTACGAGAATTCTCCGCTGTTATTGTCATTAATCCCTAGAATAATAATCGCTCTTAGAAAGTATTTGCATATTAATTGCTTTATTAAATCAACAACAATTATCTCTATTAGTGTTAATTTAAATTCAATTCACGATACCAAATATAATTTTCACACAAAAAAACAAGAAACTGATATTCTCATTACACTCTTATATACATATTTTTTCTCTTCTCTTTGTACCCTTTCCAAGGGTCGCTAGGTTTTACTCTCTTTATCATTCATCTCTGTCTGGTACACTCTTATTATACTTTATCTAACTATAACATAGTCTGATTAGAAATGGCAGAAACTGCAAAATATTTACGCGCAAAGCGTGCAGCGAAAACAAACATTATAAGAATTGCGAACGTTGTTAGTTCAAATGAACAAGGCCTCTCTAATTGTAGAATTAGGGAATATATTACTCAGCTTAGGGCAGCTTATAAATCGTATTTGGATGCTTTGGAAAACCTGGCTGACGACGAAACTATTCTCGAAAGTGAGGAAGTAGATATTACTTATGAAAAATATATGGATGCCTTATGTTACTTAGAAGAAAAATTGGAGCGTATAGAAGATTCACTCTCTTCTAACTCACTATCGGGACAAGGATCAAGTCATAGCACTAGCACTGCCGCCAACTCTCGACAAAGAACAATCAGGCTTCCAGAACTAAAAATAAATAAATTTAGCGGAAATTTACATGAGTTTCCGTCATTCTTTCAAACTTTTAATAGCATTATAGACGCTGATGACTCTCTCACCGACATTGAAAAATTTATATATCTCAAAAGCCTTTTGACACATGATGCATTAAAGGTTGTTGATAATATTCCCCTCTCTGGTGAAAATTATAGTTTGGTACGTGAGACTTTGGAAAAAAGATATACAGACCATAATCTTATAGTAAAGCAATTGATAACTAATATTGTAGATACTAAAAGTCTTCAAAATAACGCCTCATATTCACAACTAAAAGACTTCACTCTCGCTATAACAAATTCTTATAGAGCTTTAAACAATCTCGACTTGTCATCCAAAGAACTTCTTAATTTGATTTTAATTCATATTACTTCCTCAAAGCTCGACCATGCCACTCTCAGATCCATTGAATTTTCACCTGAATCAAATAAAATCAAAGATTTTAACCAATTTCTAACGATGGTAGATGACCGAGCAAAACATCTAGAAAATCTCTATGCAAACTCTAAAGCGAAACATCAACCCTCAAAAGAGACAAGGTCCTCTTTTCACATAAGCACAGATAAAAACAAACCCCCATCTCAAATAATGAAAGCTAAAGTATGCAGCTATTGTAAGTTGGATAACCATTCTATATATCTTTGTCAAGATTTCAAATCTCTATCCGCTTCCTCTAGGCGTAATTTTGTTCAACAAAATTCTCTTTGTTCCAACTGCCTTGGAACCAGACATCGCACGATTGATTGTATCTCCAGGTATTCATGCTCTAATTGCAACAGAAGGCATCACTCTTTGCTTCACAGTGACTCGAGAAATCGCGAAGCCATGTCCACACATCGTGAGCACTCAAATTCATATAAATCTTCTCAAACAGTCGATGCTCACGTTTCAACAAGGAATAGGATTGAACCTCATGCTTCAACGTCTAGTTCTTCTCACGATGTAGTCGTTCGATCGACATCTCCATCCACTCATGCTGTTTCAGCAGTCTCTACGTCGGCCCCTATGGTTTTATTAGGCACTGTACAGGCATATCTCATAGCCCCAAATGGAAAAAGAGAATATGTTAAGGTCTTATTGGACCCAGCATCACAACTTAGTTTTGTCTCTAAAAACTTGTTAAAGAAGATTGCGGCACCCACTTATAAAAATCATTTTAAGATTCATGGTATCGCCCAATCTATTTCAAATTCAACCCTTATGTCTGATCTGACTATCTTCTCTGCTGCTACGGACACTTGCATTAAAATCAAATGTTCAGTACTAGACAGTATCACTACTAAACTACCCCAAGTCCCAATTTCTATTAATAAGCTTAACTTGCCAACAGAAGTGGTCTTAGCCGATCCAAACTTCTACTCTCCTTCTGAAGTAGATATATTGCTTGCCGCTGACATATGCGCAGACATATTGACAGGTAATATCATACAACTTGGCCCTGGCCTTCCAATTCTTCAAGGCAGCTCATTTGGACACATTGTAAGTGGAAGAATTCCCGATTCTTTTATTCGAGGAAGGTGCTCTAAGTCTCAGTACGTAAATAATTTAGTCACTTGTGTTGCTCAGTCGTTTGATATGAAATTAGCTGATAGCGTTGATTTACACCTCACTCAAATCGTCCAACGCTTCTGGGAAATCGAAGACATTCCCTTGGACCGTAAAGTATCTGTGTCACAATACCCTGCTGAGATACAGTTTATTAAATCTGTAACAATCTTAAACACAAACAGATATCAGGTTAACATAGGTCTTAAAACTAATAGGAATCAGCTTAATTTAGGCAACACTTTCTTATCAGCTAAGAAGCGTTTTCTCAATCTAGAAAAAAAACTTCATGCATCTCCACAGTTGCTACACAATTATTCAAAAATCATACAGGATTATGCAGTTGACGACAAGATTACACAAATTCCGTTAAAAATCCAAAACTCACAGTATCAATTTAATTATTTCTTGCCTCATTTCCCAGTTAAAAAAGCAGGTTCTTCAGGGATTCGAATTGTGTTTGACCCAAATAATAAAGTAGCAGGTGGACAATCTCTTAATGAGGTCTTAGACCCTGGGTACACATGCCAACCTGAATTATTTGATATTCTCCTAACCTTTAGGCAATATACCTTTGTATTAATAGCCGATATCTCCAATATGTATATGCAAATTATGATAAATCCCGAGGAAACCTTTCTGTTAAATTTCCTTTGGAGAGATCATCCTGATGAACCCATTCGCGCTTATCAACTAAAACGTCTTCCATTTGGACTCTCTTCATCCCCCTTTCTCGCTACACGTGTGTTAAAACATATTGCTGATTCTAATCAAACCACGCACCCAGTAGCCTCTCATACTATAAAAAATTATGCAAATATCGACAATATCGTGACCAGCGCCAATAACTTGGAAAGGTTACACATACTTTATTCTCAACTACGCTCGCTTCTGAACATTCACGGTTTCCAACTCTATAAAATATATTTAAATTCTCGTGCCTTTTCAAATGAGCATAATATGATCTTCACTTCAGAAGTTAATCTTGACTTAGATAGTAGCTTCTCTAAGGTCCTAGGTATTAACAGGTCACCTTATCAAGACGATTTTTTTAAGTTGCCTATTTGTGAAGAGGCGCCTCCCTTAACAAAAAGAAAATTATGTACCTATGTTTCTCGAATGTATAACTCCTTAGGAAAACTCTTATCTTTTAGAGTACACTCTAAATCTTTCTTACAACTTATCTGGTCATTGCCCTTAGACTGGTACAGTGATATACTGGATGACCTATTGATCCCGGATTGGAAATCATTATTGGATACATTCCAATCAATATCTAAAATAATTACATTTCCCAGATGCCTGACACTTCCACTGCCTAAATCGGATATGCAATTACATTGTTTCACCGATGCCTCTCAGGACATTTATGCTGCTTGTGTCTATCTTAGAGTCGTGTATAGTGACAACACAGTCACGTCTCGCCTCATAGCATCGAAAACTAGAATAGCTCCACTAAAAAATAAACTAACTATTCCTCGGTTAGAATTGTCTGGTATCTTATTAGGTGTCACTCTTACTAGAAAGGTACTTGAGGTTCTTTCAAAAAACGTCACAATATCTGAAGTTCACATATTCTCAGACAGCCTGATCGCTTTAACATGGATTTTAACAACTAAATTTACATGGAATCCATTTGTACTTCATCGTGTCAGTCAAATCAAAGAATTAAGTAAATCCTTTTTATTTCATCATGTAAGTTCCTCTTTAAACGTAGCAGATTTGCCCTCTAGAGCCTCAGATATCACTCAGTCAAATTTAAAAAAATTGTGGACCGAAGGTCCCCCCTTTTTAGTTTCCAGTGTAATAGACTACTCTCAATTCAGGATAAAAGAATGGATGGGAGATTTACTGGAACTCAGACACACTCAGGTTACTTTAAGCACAACCTCTGACATATCTCAAGTGAATAATACGCTTGAAACCCTTTTTAATAAATGTTCGTCATTTTCAAAAATTCAGAGAACTCTGGCATATGTTTTTCGTTTTCTCTCAAATCTAAGAAAAAGACATACTAATTCACCTTTAGAATTAGGACCACTGCAGGTTTGTGAAATAAGCTCCTCCACCACTGTGATTGTTAAGTACATACAATCACAGGCCTTTCCTAAAGAATTTCATGAGTTAAAACATCGGAAAATAATCTCTGATAAAACTATCAGGGCACTAAACCCCTTCCTCTCTGAGAAAACTGGACTTCTTCATGTAGGTGGTAGATTAGAATTTGCCCCTATCTCTTTCGAACAGAAACATCCCTTGCTACTACCAACTAATCATTCAGTTGTCAAATTAATGATAAAACAAATGCATGTTAAATTGGAACATGCAGGTGCCTTGACCACGTTGTCAAATTTTCGTTCGAAATATTGGCCTATCTCTGGACTAAGACAAACAAAGAAGATAATACACGACTGTGTGAAATGTTTCCGTTTCATGACACCCAAGTCAACACAACTTATGGCAGATCTCCATCCCGATCGTGTTCTCTCGACAAGACCTTTCCAAAAGGTCTCAGTAGATTACGGAGGTTTTTTCATGATCCGATCCTCTCATCTTAGAAAGGCTCCATTATATAAAGCATACATAGCCTTCTTCATATGTATGACCACCAAATGTGTTCATATCGAACTTGTCACTGGCTTAACAGCTGATGCTTTTATTCTCACCCTTAAAAGATTTATTGCAAGGCGGAGCGCTCCCGAGATTATATGGTCAGACAATGCTACTAATTTCTATGGTGCCCGCAATCAGCTTCTTGAGTTAAACGAACTCTTTAAAGGTAAGAACTTCTCACAGAGGATTACTAATTTCTGCTCTGAAAACTCTATTTGTTTTAAATTTGGAGTGCCTCGTAACCCTTCTCAATTTGGGTTGCATGAGGTAGGGATTAAAGGTGCCAAATACCATCTTTATCGTCTTGTAGGAAATCTTCGTTTTACCTTTGAAGTTTTTTATACAATAATTTATCAAATCAAAGCCATTTTAAACTCAAGACCTATCACTCAGCTCTCAAACGATCCAAATAATCTCTCAGTCTTAACGCCCGGACACTTCCTTGTAGAAAAAAGTCTCACAAGTCCACCAGAACCAGATCTCTCAGAAATACCACAGAACCGTCTTTCCCTCTTTCAGCATATCTCGAAAATTCATCAAACCTTTTGGAAAAGGTGGTCGGTGGAATATTTGCATATGACCCAAAGTAGGAGTAAGTGGAACATCGCTACTGATCCTTTAAAGATAGGTGATGTTGTACTAATTAAAGATGAAGAGACTCCCCCACTCCTCTGGCCTCTGGCAAAGATTATCGAAGTGCTCCCAGGCAAAGACTCTCTTGTTCGAACTGTTAGGGTATCCACACCTAATGGCGAATATCTTAGGTCAATAAAGAAAGTAGCTAGGTTACCCTTTAACCAATAGTGGTACTTTCTGCCAAACATGTATATAGTTTCTATAGACTTTAGTTTCTCTAGATTTTAAATAGTTTTTAGTTATCTTAGTTCATTACAACAGTACCCCTAATGTATACTGGTTTACCCTCGTTCTCGAAGTAACTATTTGATACCCTATCCCAGTGGCGTAACTCTTCTCGCCCGCCCCCAGTATGTTCAATTTTTTCACATGCGAAAAATCATGTCAATTTTTCGCTGTATTACTAGCTACCATTCTACCACAATTTTACAATTATTTCCCGTTCTCCAACCCTTCCTACTCACATTTTAACCCCACTCCATTAGAAATACAGACAGTTGTAAGATAGCAAAGAAAGACACACTCTCTTGCCTGTTGTCTCTCGATGATAACAGACACTCTCTCTTGACTGCTGACTGTTGCTAGAGACAGTCGTCCTCTCTTTCGTCTGCTGAGTCCTACTAGGCAGACGTATTATCTCTTTATCGCTACCTATCGCTTGGTACAGACTTACCACGCTTTTTCTCTACTCTAATTATCTCTCTCGCTTATAGTTACGCGAAAAATACCGCAAGTACTATTTTAAATCGTGTACAGACGCAAATGTGCTATATCTCGTGTGATCTAAGTGTTAGTACCGCGAAACACGTCTTCAGAAACCGGTAACCGGACAGTTTCCCCGTATGAAGAACAACCGCGACTGAAAGCCTCTAAATACCGCGAGTGTGTGTATGTGCAGCAGAAGAATTGGTAAGACTTTATATAAACTTAATTTGCTATAATCTGTATAACCTTTTACCACATATCCTAATTTATTTGAACCAGCCCTATGTAATACAGTCCTCATTTACTGAAATTATATTTATAATTTCACATATGTACACCCTTTTTGTACACCATGAAGAAAAAGGTCAAGAATGTATCATCATCATCATCAATCAGATGTGATTTGTTGAACACCTCCAGATTTGACTCTGCTATCCAATTGGCCACAATTCTTTTGAGGTCGTCGGTTTATCGCGTTGGGGATCTTTCCTGGTTTTGCTTGTCTTCCCGTGGTCTCCAGCCAAGCAATTTGTCTACCTGTAGTCTTTTATTCTGGCAACATATCCTGTCTATTTTCATTTTTGCCTTATGATAATATCTTCCACTCCTGTTCGTCTACAAATTTCTTTTTCATGTTTCATGTTTCGTGTTCATGTTTGACAGAGTAAGACTCAAAGATGTAATCCATCTTCTGTATTATAGAGAAGTTCTACTAAATATTATAAAAACTATGGAAAACATCTACCAGAACAACAAAATGGAAGTCAGAATAGATGAATAACTTACAGAACTTATAGAAATAGACAACGGAATAAGACAAGGTGACTCATTAAGCCCCATGCTCTGCAATTTAATCATGGATGAAATCATCATCAGAATTGTTTATAAAGAGGAAGAAGAAGAAGAAGAAGATGTATCGTGTTATATGTTTCATGTCAACTTTTCTTGGGCTTATATTATTGTATCTTCTACTTCTTCGTTTAGGTTGTTTACATTTTATTTTGTTCTGTTCCTCAGTAAGTTGCTGCAGATATATTTTTCAAAGAGTTAAGCTTATTCGTTGAGCGTATCCAAGGTTTAAACTACACCCTAAATGGTACAAGAAAAATATTTTACGGAGTTCAGCATAAAAATCGATCCTTTTACAGATATATCTTTCAAATGTGCAAGATTGGTCAGAGATACCAAACGGAGGCAGCTTCAAAGTGTTCAAGAAAAAAGAAAATTCAGTTTAAAAGCATTATTTACCGAACAACTATTAAAAATCATCCAAAGCTACGACGAGAAAACCCCCGATGGAGTACAAAAAAAGTTTTTTCACCTTTACTCATTTGAACTTGCTTTGAGAGGCAATGAGGCCCCCTTAAAAGCAAGATTTACTTTTTTCAGAATGAATTTAATGTTATGGGAGAATTTACGGGCTGAATTGAATAAACAGCATTTTTTCCAAAACAGTGCAAGCAAGGTGTTTCTGAACAGGAGTTAATTAAATTAACGGGTCACTCAAATGCAAGCTCTCTAAAACCATATCTGAAGGTGGATTCCAATCACCACCAGAAGTTGATCGAAAATCTCAGAACAACAAATAAAGCTGGACCTTCGAGTTCCCAAATGCTACAGGTCAATAATACACAAAATCCTGCTTTGGTAGAAAAGAATGGGCAAACTACTATGCTTATAATAATTGTTCATTTAATATTGTTAACAAATAAATAAAGATTATGTTTCGTTGATATGATGTATTAATTATCTCGTGAAATAGTCTTTACGAATATCATTCGAGAGAAAATTATTTACCGGTAAAATTTTCTTCTGGTTTTATTCAAGTTTGTTGCTTTTGGCAATTTTCTCTTATGAAATTTTGACAAAATCTCTCGACTGACGTCTCATGATTTAATTGTCAAAATTTAATTCGCGAACATTGCCAGGCTACAAACTTTCATACCACTCGAAAATATTTTCGGCAAAATTTTCTCTCTTATGATATTATATGTATGTATACGAATATATAGTCTGTCTAGAAAGTATCCGGAATTTTATATTTTTCCTAATTTTAATAGATTTCCTTTTTGTAACATTTTAAGACAAAAGTAATGCATCAAGTAGGTTGTGCCGATAGTAGGTTATGGACAAAATCGCATCACAACACCATCTGTCAAATATTGTTGTTTGTAAACAGACTTAAGATTTGTAAAATAATGTCACACGTAGAAAAAAGAAAAGTGGTGGAATATTTGTATAGGAAGGGTGACCAAAACGTTAAAAAATTAGTGCAATTGACTGATCTTGGAAAAAGTGCATTGTATGAGACAATAAAGAGGATAAAAAATGGCATATATATGAGACATAGACCAGTTTTGGGTAGACCACGTAAGATTCGCGGAAACAACAAGGCTACATATCAAGGAATAAAAAAAATCCCTACAATGACACCTCTGCAAAGGCAACGAAGAATAGATTTTTGTCAACGTTTTCGAGAAAATAATTTTAATAATGTCTTTATATCTGATGAAAGTTGTTTCCAGCTTGGTGTAAATCATCTGAAAGTCCTACCAAGAGAAAATGTTACCGTTCAAATTTCCATATTTCCCACTAAAATAATGGTTTGGGGAGGGGTGGCATTTTCAGCAAGATGCCATACTTCTGCTTATACTCAAGCTTGGATGCAAGAACACAAATTGGCAACAATTCCGTGGCCAGCAGCATCTCCAGATCTTAGACCCATTGAAAACATATGGGGACTGATGAAGATTGAAGTGGAACGAGAAGCGCCACGAGATAAAGAAGGTTTAATTCGGTCAGTTTCACAGGCCTGGAACACCATTACCGAAAATTATGGCCTTGACCTAGTTTCGGGTGAACCTGGACGTTTAGTTAAGTGTTTAGATTTAAATGGAAGTTGTATAAGTAAATGAGATGAATTATTTGTTGCAATTTTATATTTCAAGTGATAGAAATAAATACCGTAAAATTATAATTCTAGTTTCTTTTTTCCGGATATTTTCTAGACGGACTATATATTATAAATTCTCAGGTCTATTTATGCTTCTTAGTATTTTCGGAACGTACATAAATAAATTCGGAACACTTAATAAACTTATGTATTAAACTATTTATAACCAAATCCATACATATAACAATAATAAAAATTAATTTTACAGAATCCAAAATAATTTGAATAATAATAAGGGAAAAGTTCCAAATTGAACTAATAAAAAGAGAAAAGAAACCAAAAAAGAAATATATATATATATATATATATATATATATATATATATATATATATTACATACGTACTTATTTACTATTTACCTTATAATTCGTGTTTTCTTTCCAAAAATCACTTTATTAACTGGATTAAGTCTTTATTAAATATTTTTTGTATTTGCTCACCTTGCGCAATATTTTGGTTCCCAAAAACCACAAACCATACGCGAACAATAATTATTCCACGTTACAGTTCATTCACTGGCACTGCCGGCTACACGATTCACCATTAACAAAACCTGTTTAATTTTTATCAGAGGAGATTACAACAACTTAAGTAAAATGTCGAAAAAAAATATTATCCGGTTGAAAAGGGACAATTCTATCACAGGCGATTAAGCAGGAAAGTAAAAGCCCAAAGAAAGAATACATAGATGCTGTATCAAGATTTATCGACGATAGAAGTCAAGAATAAAAGCTAGGAAGATGATCGTCAGGAATTAGATACTTACTTAAGGCAAATATATGCACTATTTACGGAACAAACTAGCCTCAATCCTAACAAAAATATTTAATAGATATCTCTATGCAGAACCCGCACCGCAAACGTGAAAAGAAGGTTGGATAAACTTTATACACAAAAAAGACAATAGGTAAGAATCCAATAATTGCAGAGGCATAACAGTAACAAGCACTGTTAGTAGTGCATATGGTAAAGAAATAAAGCTGTTGATATGCTAGGAATACTACCAGTAATAACAAAAAGAACAAAATGGTTTTTTTTAAAGCTGACAGATCAACTATTGACAACATATTCTGCCGATACTGCTGATAATAAAAAAAGACCGCAAGATCCAAAGCTTTTACAGTTTGTGACCTTGTGAGGAAGCGGATGATTCTCCATTATCTTTGACTGGTCCGTTTAAGTTGTTTTCTTTGGTTATGCTCACTCAGAAGAAGAATATGAACACTTTATCTTCAAAATATCTCGTAGGTAAAAACAAAAAAATGGAACAGTAGGTGGCACTGTAGACTAGCGCGGAGCTTCATACTGTTTTCTGTATTTTTAAAATTTAAATAATATATTTAACATTAAATAAAGTAATTTTGCTATTTGTTAATTTTTATATTTTAAACAAATTCAACAAATCATTATGCTTGCTCCTAACGCCACCTGTTAACGTATTAACAAAGCATATAAGCATACGTTGTTTACTTATGACATACCTGTCTAATTCTGACCAAATATTACTAATAAAATCTAAATAAATATCATTTAATAGTAAATTTAACTATTATAATATATAATTAAATGTATGTTCAAAAATAATTGAACTAATGAACTAAGTATGTTCAAAAATAACAATTGTATTTATATGAAATTATTTTAAAATGAGAATAAAAATTTAAACAGATGATTCAATGTTATTAATCGGACTTGTAATAAATTTTGACAATCGTTACAAATCGAATCTTTTGTTACAAATATTCTTTTAATTTTTTACTTCTCATGTAATGTCTATATTTTGTTAGTTATTTTTTATGTACTTTTAAATTTAAACCTGCTTAGAGTAAATATAGAATAACTAGAAACGAATTGATCGAAAGTAGTGAATCGATTTCAAGAACCGCTATTTTATGATGCTACCCATGACGACGTTTTGTGGCGCTAGGTCTGCGACGCTCGCCTCAGCATTTTACTGTAGAGAAAAAAATTAATACAACGCCAGTATAGAAGCTTCGTTTCAACAAATTTATTCAAATATCTATATAGGCAAAAAAGCTAATTTTTTTCTTAATATTATGATATAAGTTTGCCTGAGAAAAAATGGTAGAAAATTAGGGTTGGTATAATCCGTTCACAAATTGTTGAGAGCACGAAATGTGCCTCAAAGTTATAAAACGGTCGTAAAATTTGTATCATCATAGGCGTTCCTGAGGTGTTTATTCATTAAAATTAATGCGTTTTACATTTATTTTCCTTTCCAAAATGTTTATCGATATTAATAATGTTTTAATACTAATATATTTAGCAAAAAACAATTAAAACTTTCACGGCTAATGTTGGTTATTATATTATATTAATAAAAATAAGAATTTAATCATTAACAATTTTGTAAATAAGAATACCTTATCTCTTTGGATATTTCAATACTAATCTTCGCGTTTATTCACTTTATTAGAAAACCTGGAATTCATATCCGAAGGTACTATTCGTTGCAAGATAATTAGGATGGAATTCCCCAGATTTTTAATAATATAAATTTGGTCAGATAACAATAAATATGTTAAGCTCCAGGCAAGCTTTTATGGAAGGTTGGTCTACTGGTATCTTCTGGTAAAGGCAGTAGATTAATAATTTCTCACATTGGCAGTGAAAAAGGATTTGTTAAGCATGGTTTGTTGGAATTTCAGTCCAAAAGCACAAAAGACTATCACGGAGATGACAGCTGATGTTTTCGAAGAGTATTTTCAGCAGATGATTGAACACATACCACCAAATTCAATTATAGTATTAGATAATGCACCTTATCATTCACGAATAGTAGAAAGACTTCCAACGACTGCGTGGAAGACACAGGATATTCTTGACTGGCTGCGGAATAAGTATCTGCCTTACGAAGATGGAATGGTAAAAACAGAACTAACGCGAGTTATCAAAGATAAAATAAAAGACAGCTAGCGAGCAGTGTTACTGGTTTGAAGTGTCAGTTGTATGAGTTTTTAAAGCATGCGTCGATAGATATAATAATATACATATTATCAATTGACAAACCAGTGTCGTTGTGCCCTAACTCTATTGTATTTTATCTTTGACCTTGCGTTTTTATCAGCCCTTATTTTTATGACTGTACAAACATTTCATTTTTATTAATATAGTTGACAAAGTTTTTTTCGTATAATCGAAT
The DNA here is from genome assembly GCF_040954645.1 of Diabrotica undecimpunctata. Lineage (NCBI taxonomy): Eukaryota > Metazoa > Arthropoda > Insecta > Coleoptera > Chrysomelidae > Diabrotica > Diabrotica undecimpunctata. The sequence continues at coordinate 445,468 of NC_092803.1, forward strand.
GTTCGTAGTAAGATGCTATTTGATAATGAAACTTCATCATTTTTTAAACATGCATTACCTTATACCAAACATTATTTTGTAGGTTTCCTTTAACAGAACAAATTGCATTTTGTAAAAATGATTTATATTTGTTAGTCACTTCCGACACAAAAGCCAGTTTGAAATTCGAATTCAGCGGTCAGAATACATTACAATTCACTCTGAAACTTGTGTACTTTGATCGGATTGAATAGGGTACCAAAAGGTTGGATAAAAATACTAAATATAATAGTTAAAATTAGTTTATATTTTTTGACATCTTTTAAAGCCTAACTTCAAGCCACCTTCCGGATGCAGAGTGAAATGTTTCTTAGATTCTTGTACGGGAATTTGAGTGTCTGCAGTTGGAACTATCTCGAAATTATGGAGTACATGTGCAAACCAGCTCTTGGTCTCCATCAGAGCAAATCTTGAACCAATACAGTTCCTAGGTCCTAGTCCGAATGGTAGATATGTATATGGGTCAATCTTGTCCTTGTTTTCGTCGTTAAATCGTTCGGGGTCAAAGCGTTCTGGATCAGGGAAGTATTTGGAATCGTGGTGGATTGCTTTAATAGGGATTTGTACCAATAAGTCTTTTTGGACAATTATTGGCTTCTCGCTTGGGTCTTCAGGTTCTATCATGTAGGTTTTGTTACACCATCGGTCTGACAAGGGAAAACTTGGCCATTTTCTTAGACTTTCTAAAAAAAAGCGGTACGTTAACAAACACTATATTTGTAATTGTTTAAGTAAACATACATACCTGAAATAACCATGTCTAAATATTTCATCTTCATTAACGTCTCGTAGTTCATTTTACCGTTACATTCTTCAAACCCTGCATCAATTTCTTGTCTTAATCTATCTTGTATATCTGGATGAATAGCTAGTTCGTAGGAAGTGAATGATATCAAACTAGATACTGAATCAAAACCAGCAAAGAAGAAAATGATAGCGTGTGCAGTAACGTCTTCTACGTTGATTTCTTGTATAGCAGAAGAGGACTTTTCTGAAAGAAAATATAATATACATAAAAGGGTTATCTACGTACTCATAAAATTATACATAAAATTGAATAAAACATTAAAACATAACATAACATAAAATTATACATAAAATTGAATTTTCGCCGTATCAACCATAATTGCCAATCTCAATTTCAAAACCATTACTTAATCGAACCCTTAATAATAATTCCTACTGCTACCTTTAATCTCCGCCCTCTCAAAATATATGTAGATTTGGACTATGCAAAAGAGAAATCGCTCTATTGACTATCGGCTTCTATAGAATACAGACCGCTATCTGTCCTTGATTTTCGATAGACGTGCTATAAAAAGTAGTGTCTTGTGATAAAAACTGGTTTAAAAGAAAAATAACGTGTACACCTAATAAAACTGCTCGAATCCGCTAAAGACAAATCGAACTTATATGAAGTTAGTTAGGTTAGCTATTATTTTTAGGTCACTTCCGTCAATCCCTGTCCTCTTCAGCACTTCCATCATTTGTTCAGACTTGACTCTATCGAAAGCCTTTTTGTAGTCAAGCAGGCATGTAAAAACATCACAGCTGACATCTCTACATTTCTGAAACAATACCTGCACGCTAGATAAAGCTTCCCTCGTACCACCGGCGTTCACAAATATAAACTGATTGGGCGCAATTTGTTACTCGCATTTCTGGTAAATTCTTTTGTAGATGACTTTTAAAAACAACTTCAGCAGATGGCTCATTAGGATTATGGACCTATAGTCTTCACAAACTTTTTCTCCTGGTTTTTTGGGCAATGGTACGAACTCCGATTTGAGCCACTCTACTGGTATTTTCCTGCCTTGTATATTTCATTAAATATTTCAGTTATTATTTTAATTTGTTCTGCATCTAATAGCTTCAGCAGTTCTGCAGGAATTTCATAAAGTCCGGTGCCTTTCCATCCTTTATTTGTCTGACGGCTGCCGTTATTTCTTCTGGTAGGATTTCGGGACCTAAATTTTCTTCAATGGTGGGTTTTTGTATTGTTTTAAGGTCGTGGAAAAGTTTCTTCAAGTCTTCTTCCCATAATTTCTTTTTGTCTTTTTTGGTTATGGCAAGATTGCCTTCATCACCTGCTATTTTTTCGCTGTTCCGTTTTCGGAACCTTCCAGCTATTTCCTTCACCTTTCGATGGACATTGAAGTTATCATATCGACTCTGATAGATCTCTATTTCTTGACATTGTTTTGTTTTTTGTTTTTCTTTGGCTTCTCTTATTTTTCTTCTGGCGATTGCTCTGTATCTTTCTTCAGGTGTTGTTCTTTTACGCCTCTCACTGTTTTTTATATGATGGTCAGACTTTTCTCTATAGTTCCTGCCGGTCTGCATTTTAGCACCTTTGTATTCAGGTTTTTACTCACCTTCAGTTGAACATTGAGATTTTTCAGTTTTCCAACCTCATACTTCTTCATCGATTTACTGGTAACCTTCTTCATTCTGACTTTGAAATTACCTACAACTGGTATATGATCAGAATTTATGTCTGCCTCGGGTATGTTTTGACAGATTTACAGCTGTTCCTAGCATGTGGAGATTTTCAGGTGTACAATTTCTTAGGGTGTAGCTTAAACCAAGTGTTTATTATTACTAATTGATTTGCTTCAGCAAAAATCTCCAATGTATGTCCTCGGTCGTTCTGGTTTTCTAGTTCAAATGGTCCAACTGCAGATGATGTTTTGCTGGCCCCAACTTTGGCGTTGAAGTCACCCATGACAATTGTTAGGTCTTGCTTTTTCATTTTCACGACATTTTCACGACTTTAATGCTATGGTATAGTTCTTCTATCTCTTCTTCTGTTTCTTTCGTTGTAGGTGCATACACTTGAATTATATTGATGTCGATTGGTCTCACTTTCAGTTGCATGAGCATCACTCTTGCTGAGATTTGGATGAAGTTTTTAACAGATTTTGCCACTTCTTTTTCAATTTCAATAAAATGCCGACACTTAATTCATGTCTGTCGTTTTCTGTTCCAGAATAGTAAACCCGGTGCTCCCCGATATTTACGGTTCCTGAACCTGGCCAACGCATTTCGCTTATTTATAGAATATTTAATTTCATGTGTGCCATTTCTTGTGTTGCGTTATGGATTTTACCTTCCTGTGCCATGGTTTTCACGTTCCATGTGCCTATTCTGATGTCTTCTTTGCATTTTAATCTTTTTGTTATACTTGTAACTGCTCCTCCCGAAGATCCGATTGAGCTGCTTACTTCGGAATTGAATTTTTCTGCAAGCATAGCCATTTAATTCTACTAGAAGTTATCCAATCCGGATCTTTAATGGGGTGTCTTGTTCCAATCTTTTTTCCTCATCCTTATGCCGTTGACTACTTCCACGGTTCTTACGCCTTTGAAGCCAGTTTCCCAACTCCAAGACAAAGGGGTGCGCTACCGTCTACTAGCTCCTCAGCCCAAAGCCGTTGGTCAGTAAGTGTGGGATTGCTTATACCGGCAATCACTCGGAGGAATTTTCACCATATCTGGTCGTTTCGATAAAAGGTGCTATCATAAAGTACCTACCTACCCTATAGTAAATAAAGTGTATACAACAGTAATATTGAAGTGTTTTATAAACTTATCAGGTAATTTTCAATAATTTCCAAGGATAGATGAAGGAAATAGAAATATTAGACTATTTCTTACCAGATTCTAAATTTTTCTTCGCTTCCATTAATAAATGAATCATATCGGGTCGAACGATATTTTTTTCCTCTCTCTCTTTTAATGTTTTTGCTATGAGATCCAAGAAAAATTGTCTCGAATATCCATCAAAGAAGGAAACGTTGAAGAACTAAAAATATGAATTAAAAACTAGTTTCATAAAATGAAGTTTTAAAACTAAAAGGATTTAAATATAAGTAAAAAAATGTACGTTTTCGAACAGTTGGGAAGTTTTCTTATCTATAAACATAAACAGATAAATAAAATTAAACCGATAATCATAATTATAAGTAGAAACAATAAGACTACTTACAAGAGTTTATTTGATTTTATTGGTGTTATCGTAATTACTCTTAACACGTTAAGCACGGTGAGACATCAACGCAATGTCTCACTGTCCGGTAAACTTAGGCCGGCGTGACACCAATAGACGTCTCATGTCAAACAGAAAATAAGACGGCGTGGCTCACTGTAAAGTCACACGATAATGATAAATTTATGGGAGGCGATAAATAGCCGTCTATAGAAACATCTAATGTGAACCGGTCTGGAATTTTTAGACACATTCAGTACTTACAGTCAACTGAGTGTCATCAATGAGGAGATATTGTATTTCAAAAATAAAATGCATATAAAGTAAACAAAACATTTATTAGCAAAAACTCAGTTACAAAATAAAGACATAGTTTTATATAAATGAAAAAAAAAAATCGCATTACTTTGATTTTGTAGCAGAATGCGTTTCAAAAAAACATGGAACACAAAAACTCTTTTTACAAGATGTGCACTGCCATTTCGTTCTTGGAGTTTTGCTTTGTGCTTCTTGCCGTCCTAAAGTTTCTTTTTTTAAAGCATAGCACACAACACATCGACCTTTAGCGTGCTCTTGTAATACATGACGCTCATCATTTTGGATGTTCTTGGCCGATACAAGCTCATGAGTTACATCTAAAAGTGTCAAGGCAAGATGCTCTCTGAATTCAGTAATCTGCATTTTATTTTTCGTTATTTCCTTATAACACAAGTATGCATTCACTAAAGCAGAACCTAAAATTAACTCGATTGCTAACTTCCGGTACCATTTCGTTCCCTTTCTAAGAGAATGCGAATATGCTTTCAATTGATCCGAAAGATCAATATAAGCTTTGGCTTTGTTATAATCCGCGATGGCTTTTGGTTTTTCTATCTCTTTTCCACGTTGTCTCACTCCCACTACCTCATCGGTGTGTTTAGTGGTCAATAGCAGCACATCTCTCGTATCTTTCCATTTCATCATAACGACACCTGTACCACTTTCCTGGGCAAATACTTCATGTCTTTTTAGTTTTTTTGCCACAACTTCTTTTGCGTTCAGTTTTCTGTTCGTCCTTACAGTTCCAACAAGATGTGTTTTTCTGTTCAATAATTTAGATGCTAAATCCACACTAGTATAGTAGTTATCCGTATGGAGGGTTCGACCTTTGTCCAAAAGATTGTCCATCAAACTCATGACTACATTCGCTGTTGCATTACTGATACCATCAGTTCCACAATACACTTGTAGATTATAGGTATATCCACCAGTTGTACAAAGTTTGTACAATTTGATTCCAAATTTGTTCTTTTTGTTTTTAATGTACTGTTTAAATTTTAAACGACCTCTAAAAGGAACAAGAGTTTCGTCAATACATACATCTGGTCCTGGCACAAGAACGTACTGAAATCTTTCTATCAACTTATTGATCAGTGGGGTCAACTTTCTAAGTTTATCATTTGCAAAGTTCACATCCTCGTTATTGTTGAAATGCCACATTTGAAGGAGTTGTTCGAATCTGTTTCTTGGCATGAGATCTTTTACCTTGTTAGCGTATAAAAAATTAGTGCTCCAATAAGCTTTTAGACGTGGTAGCTGAACTAAACCCATCCAAATAATTACACCAAGAAATATTTCCATTTCTGTGTTATCAGTGGGAACCTATTCCTTTACGTGGCCTTTTGGCTTCTGCTTCTCTCTCAACACTTGCTCGGCATAAAGATTGGTTTGGTACACCATATGGTCAATAATCTCATTTGTAATAAATAGTTTGAAAAAGTCGTATGGAGTCTGCTCATATCTATCGTAGAATTCAGCTTTAATTCCAATATCAACACTAGAGAAATCAAAAGTTCTTAGTGAAGTACCATCAACGGGTCCCCATACTATTTGAGTATCCTGGGTAGTGTTATTTTCTTCATCGGCGTCTTCGGATATATTTCGAGCTATCACATCTTCAATAGTTTAATCAATCTGTAACAAAATAACTGCTGTGATCCAAAAATTTTTCAATTGATTTATAATAGCAATGTCGCCAACAAAAAAGAAAGATCTGAACTAAGCTTACTCACCATACTGTTGTCGTGTTCAGTTGTAAGTTCACTGATACATTCAACTGACGTGGATGGAGCAAGTTCTTTTTCAACATTGATCGCCTCAGTGGTTTCAAATTTTTTTGCACGTTTTGTAGGAATTTCTTCATCACTACAGGTTGCGTCACTACTATCAGGTACATACTCATCGGATAAATAAACGTTCTCAAATTCACTTATTTTATCGTCTTCATCAGATAACAATTCATCCCACAATGTTTGCAGCCTACGTTGCTCTTGTTCATAATCACCGTTAGCCATGCTGCTCTCTTGATGTTTCGACTTAGAATGATGAATGATGAAATATGCGTAGTCAATGAAATCAGAAACACAAACCAACTTGTTGACATGCGCAAAGTGTGACATCACATTCATGTCTCGCCGTCTCTGTAGGCCGATATATTCGGAAAGACGGCGAGACATTAATGTGATGTCACGAGAAAAATGATAAAAAAATACGTAAAATTTTGCAATATTAGAACTGAACTATATGTCAGTTATACATATTGAGCATTCTATTTAACAAAAAATAAAAAAAAAACTCCCGTCCATGCGGAACTTTTTTTACTTAGTACACCCGCGCTTAACGTGTTAATAAGAAATTAAAAATATTAACGAAATTACAAATACAAGCAAAATACAAGCCTTGATGCACGTACACTTTAATTATTGGTGTTTATTTTGTTTATAACATTCATGCGTACCTCTAATACTTTAGGAATTAAAAAAAACCCGAGGATCTTAAAAGACTTCTTTACATCAGTAAAATTTGTAATATCATCACCCATTACATAAAAATCGTTATTCGGGTCCTCAAGAGAGTTACTGCGAAAACCAAATGCAGTCGAAGCAATAACGTCGCTTGCAAATCGTCCACTGACATCCATCATTGTTTCTTGTACCAGATCTTGGTTCTTTTCACTTATGTGTTTTACAAAATTGATACAACATTCTTCGATCAGTGCAAACATCGTCTTCATTTTGCTACTGGTGAAGGATGGACTAAGAATGTGGCGCATGTCCTTCCATTTTTGATCTAAAAAACATTTTTAAACTAGTAAAAAATTAAGAAATTAATATAAAAATGTTTTTGATATAAGTATCTTACCAAATGTGTATACCTTTTAGTCCCACTAAGTTTTTGGTAAATAGTGGGTCTCCATTTTCGGGAAGAATCTGCCTTCTATTCATAAAATATTCCGCATCTTTTAACATTATTTTTTTTAGCAGTTTTGGATCTTTTATCATTAATACAGGTGTCGTAAATTGATATAAACCCACAATTCTGAAAAACAAATGTTAAACCAATTAAAAAAAATTCCTTAAAACATAAATTTTAAAATTCTGCCTATCACTCATTAGACAAATGAAATTTTATTCTTTTTTTTATATTAGACCTTAGGCATGTTTTTGTCCGATCTTAACACTGTAGTCTTAATATTTGTGACGTTTACTGCCAGCATCTCGCCAAATTTTAAAAAGTTTTCCTGTTGGTCTTTTGCTTGTTGGTCTTAGGGCCATACCTCACCGGGATGCCATGGCGGCGTAGCCAGCGACGTTTCCAATTAATTCTTTTAAAACGAATGGCAGGTACCTCACTTGGCGACCACTTCCCGACGGGCCCGAATTGGAGGCGTCGCCAGTATCTACAGTTCCACTTGTGGCGACTGGCTACCCTGGCCACTTCGCGACGATACCAGCAATATAAACGAGAGTATATGTACCGTCACTCATTCAGTCGCCAACCAGTCGCTACTTTGAAAACTAGGAAGCAAAATGAGTTTTGATACCGAAAGATTTATTGTAGAAATCGAAAATCGACCATGTTTCTGGAACAGTGCGTCAAATGATTATTCAGATCGCAACTTAAAAATTAAATGTTGGGAGGAATTAGTTAATATATTTCAAGATAAAGAAGAAATGAGTAACCAAGAGAAAAAACAACTATGTAAGTACAATGATTTATTACCAGTTTATAACATAAAATATATGTTAATTATTTATAACATATGTTAATTATAATGTAATAACCCAAGAAAAAAATTTCCTAACCTAAGAATCCGTGCTCTAATTATATATTTCATATTATTACAGATTTATCATGCATTATTATATTAGGTATAATCTGTAATAATAAAAAATATAATATAATTAGAGGACGGATTCTTAAGTTATTAAATATTTTCCTAACAATTAGTCCTATATACCTATTATACATTTCTTTCTTGCCATGGTAGTGGGTGATTAACAAAATATTCTGCCAGTTTGTCTCGAAATGTAAGTGCTGTTCTACCTCCTCTATTTCGTTCTTGATCTGTAGCAGTTTGGAACCCCGGTATCGTCAAAGTATCGTTGTATGAATAGCCATCTCTTGACCGTACAAAATTGTGCAAAATGCAACATGTCTTTACTATTTTTTTTGCTAATTCTATATGTACATTCAATGGTCTGTGAAATATTCTCCACTTATTGGATAATATACCAAATGTGCATTCAATGAAACGGCGCGCCCTGGATAAACGATAATTGAAAATTTTTTGCTTGTAACTAAGATTGTGTCCTCCATAAGGTCTCATAAGATTTTCGTGTAAACCAAAGGCTTCATCTCCTACTACTGTATATGGAATGTAGTCACCATTTTCTAGTGGTTTGGCTTCAGGGATATTTAGAGAATTGCTAACAAGGTTCTGGTAAAAAGAAGTTTCTTTGAAAATTCCCGAATCACTGCTTTTCCATACGCTCCGATATCTACATATGTGAAATTATAATTAACATCACATATTGCAAGTATAACAATGGAAAAGTAATGTTTATAGTTATAGTACAGCGATCCGGAATTTATCGGTTGAATTAGTCTGATATGTTTTCCGTCGATACCACCGATGCAATGTGGAAAATTCGAGTTTTTTTCAAATCCATTTGCAATTGTTTCCCAATCGTTTTCTGTGTTTGGCATAATTATAAATTTTTCTTGATGTTGGCATATTATGTCGCACACTTCTCTAATTATAGTACAAATCGTTGTATAACCAAGTCTGCAGTTGTAATAGAGTTCTTTGAACGTACATCCTGATGCAAGATACCTAGAACAAAAAAATAATTAAATTATCTCGTCAATTTATTTTTATCTATTATGTATATTATAAATATATTATCATCTATATTTATTATATATAAATTTTCATTTGTTTCAGGTGTTGCTTTACAGAAAAAGTGGAAAAGTATACGAGGGTGTTATACAAGGGAAGTTAGTCGACAAAAAAATTTAAAGTCTGGATCCGGTGGTGGATCACGAAAAAGTCAATATGTATTCTTCCCGCAGCTGCAATTTTTAAAACCTGTGGTAGCTATTAAGGAACCAGAGCACGTTGCTGGTGACGAATCTGTGGAGAATATTGAAACAGACAGGGAGGTGGTACGATGTCCCAAAAGGAAAAAAACAAAAGATACCACTACAGAACCTGAGAAGGATAAATTCCTTGAAACACTTAACAGAAGTATTGAAATGAGAGAAAAACATGAGGCCAATAGTGAGGACGAAGATAGACTATTTTTGCTATCTTTGTTAGGTACCCTAAAAAAAGTACCTCAAGAAAAAAAAATGGTTACGAGGATTCAAATGATGACCTTGCTTGACAATGCCACCCGTAATATTGAGTCTCCGGGCAGTTATGGGCACCAGGGGACTTATGGACACCCATATCAGCAAAGTTCGTGGTCCCAATCACAACAAGTGCATAATTCTACTCATCACTTTGGATATTCTTCTGTGGCATTTCAGATCCTGGAGGATCTGAAATGCCACATTCTTCCTACCAGTCACCCGCATCCGTATCCAATTTTTCCGAAGAATCATCAATTCTTGATATATATGACTTATAAATAATTTAAATTTTCCACTTAATTTTATTTAATGTGTAATAGTTTAAATGTAACAATATTAGAAATAAATGTTTACTTACCTCAATGTTACAAAGAGTTTTTCTTCTGGACTTACGGATTTTCTTAACACAGTATCTTGTTTAGTCAGATCATCCCGACATAAGCTCAATAATTCATTAAATGATGCCACTGACATTCTCACGTAATTGAAAAATTTTTCGGGATATTTCATTAAATCTTCATATAATTTGACAAAAACACCACTTTGGCTTCGATTTGATATAAAAGGATGTACCCATATTTTTTCCTTCTTCTGCTTAATATTTTTACGACGTACATAAAAATAATAACAGTGCGATTTCTTCCACGTCCATTTCTGTCTATATAACGAGAGCGACTGTGGTGATCGCTGGCGGCGTTGTTGGCGACGTGTTTTGGCGACCTACGGTGGCCAGGAGTAGCCGTGGCGACGTATGGCCCTTAATATAAACTTAATATATATTAGATTTAATTTAAACATTTTTCTGTCTTATTATCAGGTATATCTGATCGATATGAAGACAGAGAAGTTACAATCCCACCACGTCTTTGTAATCGATTTAAGAACATTTTTAACCTGATTGCATCGATACAGCTGCTGATTTTGCTTTGTTTTTATTTTAAACAATCTTAAAAAGTAAAAAAATCATATAAATATTTTTTGTATGTTTCTTATGCAGTTTAGAGAAAAATGGTTTAAATTTAATTTAGATTTAATTCCAATAAGTCGGGTAAATTATTTTTGTTTATTAAAAATGATATGAAATAAGTTTTATCAGTATTAACTGTCAGTAATTTCCTATTTAGCCATTCTAGAACCTTTATAGTTACTGCTAAAGTTTTAAGTTTTTTTCAAGAACCACTAATGTAAAGTATGATAGTATCGTCAGCAAAACAAATAATCTTTCCATTTATTTTCAGTGCTGCTAGATCATTTATATATATTGAAAACACTAAAAGACCTAAAATAGTACCTTGAGGCACACCATACTCAATGATTTTTTCAGCATTTACTTTGTTATTAGTTTTGACAATTTTCGATCTATTTTTTAAATAATTTTGAGTTATTTAAAAGTAGGTTTTTCTTCAGTCCTAATACCCTTAATTTTTTTTTTGTTTTTTGTAAAAAGAGGTTTTTTGTTATTGTAACATGTTCGTTATTTTTACAATGTAGACAAAACATACTTTTGTCACAATTATGTTCTTTATTTTTACATAATTAAATAATATTATCCGAAGGGAATATTTACATGACTTCGGATTTTTCTTCATTTTAATTTATAATTTGGTTAGTTATCAACGGGTCACGGAACACGAGAGTGTTCGTTTTGTTAGGGGTTAAAAACGTTCTCGAATATTCTACTATCTCGTAACTAACTATTCCTTAGTTGTGAAATTACCTTAACTTTGTCCATTTGGACTTTTCTACTACTATATATTGACGTAAGCGCCGTTTCTATTGTTTGCTATGCATTCTATTTACGTTCTGTATTTTGTGAAAAAAAAAAAACTACACATTAAATACCTAAACACCAAAAAACAGGAAGACTTAGACCTATATAGAGCGAAAAACAGAGAGGTAAAGAAAAGAGTAACAAATGAAAAGAACGAACGATGGGAACAAGCATGCACAGAGATAGAACGACATATCGGAGGAACGAGAAATTCAGAATCATGGCGAATATTAAAAGCACTTCAACGAAATAAGACAGAGAAAACCCAGATCGGCAAAATTAGTGAAAACGAGTGGAAGAAAACTACGTAGAACTACTTACAGAAAACCGTCCCCAATTTCAGGAAGAGAATATAGAACATGCAGGAAATGGGGCATACGACCAGATAGAAATAAGCCTGGCAGAAGTTAAGAGAGCAATCAAGACATTGAAGAACAAAAAAGCCAAAGGACCCGGAGGAATACCAAACGAACTAATTAAAAACGGAATGGAAAAGTTATTCCGCATGCTACATATAATGTTCGAAAGAGGACTAAATGGAGAAGAAATACCTGCGGAATGGACACAAGCATACATCACATCCATACATAAGAAAGGAAACAGGAAAAAATGTGAAAACTATAGAGGAATTAGTATAATATCGTCGGTAGGTAGACTTTACGGGAAAATTATTAAAGAAAAACTAGAAACTGAAATAATAGGAAAAATTGGAGAAGACCAAGCAGGGTTCACAGTAGGAAAATCATGCCTAGATCATACGTACACATTAGAACAACTGATAGAGAAGAAAATGGCAAAAGGTAGACCGGTCCATCTGGCCTTTGTTGATCTAAAGAAAGCATATGACTCAATACCTAGAGTCAAATTATGGGAAGCAATGAATGATCTCGGAATCCGACAAACACTAATAAAAGCAGTTAAAGCACTATACAAAGAAAACAAAGTAGCTATTAAATGTGGAAATAAAGCCTACAATCCATTTAAGACGACAAAAGGACTTCTACAAGGCTGTGCTACGTCCCCTACTCTGTTTAAAATATTCTTGGAAAAGACACTCAAACCATGGAGGAGAAAGTGCGAAGGAATGGGCATACCAGTAAGAGACGAATACCTATACACCTTAAGTTTTGCCGACGATCAAGTAGTCATCGCACAAGATGAAGAAGATCTCAGCTTTATGCTCAGAAAACTAGAAGAAGGATATAAAAACAACGGAATGGAAATAAACTTAGAGAAAACCGAATACCTAACAACAGAAAACAAGGATATGAGAAACCTAGAGATAGACGAGGGAAGACAAATAAATGGAACAGATAAATTCAAGTATTTAGGAACCATAATATCGAACCAGGGAACAACAGAAGAAGATATAAACAACAGACTGAGACAAACAAGAAACTGTATAAGACAACTAAACTCAGTGTTGTGGGATAAGAACATTACGATAAAGACAAAAAAGGGAATATATAATACCCTGACAAGAAGTATCCTGACATATGGGTCCGAAAACTGGACAATAAACAAGAGAAATAGAGGTAGAATAAGAGCAGTGGAAATGGAGTTCCTGAGGAGAAGCTGTAGACTTACAAAAAGAGACAGAATTGAAAACGCAGAGATTAAGCGGAGAATGGGAGTGCAATCAGACATAATCGACTATATAGAGGAGAAGAGACTATCCTGGTACGGCCACGTCAGAAGAGCGGACAGAGGACGCTGGATAAATAAAATCACAGAATGGAGCCCGATTGGAAGAAGAAAGAGAGGAAGACCCCGAAGGTCATTCAGAGATGAAATCGACGAGGCTATGGAGAAAAGAACCCTGCGAGATGGAGACTGGAATGACAGGGAAAATTGGAGAAAACGGTTGAGTGAAGGAAGACAGTGAAAACTGTGGAAATCCTTAGTAGTAGTAGTAGTATTTTGTGAACCAGAAGTCACTGGATTATACCCAAAGATGAAGGTGCTCGATAAAAAAGCTATCCGCGAATATATCCAGTTTGCTACTTGTAATGAAGATGTCACCGTTGATAACTCATTTATTTGCGTTCGAGAAGGTATAGTCAGTGTTGGTGATTCTTCAGATAAAAAAGTCTAGGTTGTATCATTAAGTACTTTCTCTCGACCTGTTTCGACACATTTATTTCTAATTAACAGAAAGATAATTTTAAATGAAGACTTTGAGTTATACAAAAAACACAAATCTCGAGAATGGTTCTCTCAACAGTCGAAGGATATTTTTTAAGGTATTAAAATATTTACCATGCTATTAGATTAATGTTATGGAAGGAAATTCAAGCAGAAAACTTCGTATTACAAACTTATAATATTATATTAATTATACATTATAATATTTTCATACCTGTTATCAGGATCCAGATCATAGGCTCTCTGGAACATGGATGCAAACGATTCTAACCTAAGAAATAATCTCCAACTATCTCCAAACAACCATATCGGCTTTTGCTGAAGAACTCCTCTATCTCTCCAATAGTTCATGGGTTTTATGGCATACCAATAAAACAGCACTATTACAAGTACTAAGAGAATTAACTGAAGCATCATATACTTAATGGAAATAACTCAATAATCACCACGAAAAATATTTTAAAAGAATCGTCGCGAAACTATTGTTTTTGTGAAATATTGTTACATGAATAAAAACAAACTTTATCACTTATAGTAGAGAATGAGATAATTGACGATCCTCAAGGTCAGCACGGTATTTTATACTACCCACTCAGTTATATCTGTTAATAACAATTACAAGTTTAATTTAAACCAAGCAGATTGAATCATCACAAATTTGAGTATCTTGCTTGAAAATAATATAAATTACTGGGTGCAACAAAAATTAAAAAATGGATTTAAATTTTAATAAAACAAGTTAATAATCTGATACATATTAAAATTTCAGATAAGAAAATCTAATTTTAGTCTGCACTTGAACTGTCTGAAGCAAGTTCGCAAGTTCGCAATTGAAAACCTTGATTGACAATGCAATCAAATAATTAAAATACATCTAGGAATTAATAAAATGTGATGACAGAAGTCAGGAATTTGTATAAAAAAAAGGCAATGTTTTAACAATAATCCTAAATTAAGAAAAGTTCTTCTTTGCTTATTTGCGCATTCATATTTTCTACTACAATCTTGATATCATTTTTCGGCGAGAGTAAGCTGTCGTATATTTCCTGTAGTTGTTCGTAAAACTCTTCTTTTATTTCTAAGTAATGTTATTCTATTGGGAAGTGTATGTTGAATATGAAATACCATCATTTTTAGAAAAAATTCGATAAAACAAAATCGACAAATGTGAACGTTGTAAGACTTCAGTATTCAACTCTAGGTAGAAACTAGTTCCATTAAACGACATAAGAGCGCTCTGGCTTTCTGATAAAGGATAAATACAGCGGTGGTACAATATTGGCGCTAGTAAAATTTCTCTTCATTTTCGCTACAGTATTGTTATGAATTATTGAAAATGAAAATAAATAAAATTTTAAAATAAATGTTTTTTTAATTATTTATCATAATATTTATTTTAAAAAATATATTCAACATCAAAATTCATACAAGAACATTCTCACATTATCGTCTTTATTGGCTTCAATCCTAAAGGCATTCCGTCAGAAGGTTGAAGATTAAAGCTGCCCTTTTTCAACTTCACAGGAATTTTAGTTTTTCCAACGGGGACAATTTCAAAATGATGCAGCAAACGAGCGAACAAAACCTTCATCTCAAGTGTAGCGAACCTCGAGCCAATGCAAGTCCTGGGACCTAGCCCAAACGGAAAGTAAGTGTAAGGATCTATTTTGTCCTTGTTCTCGTCGCTGAATCTCTCAGGATCGAAGCGTTCTGGAGCTGGGAAGTATTTGGGGTCTTTGTGTATACACATCACCGGCAATGATAGGGAAGTTCCACTTTTGATCTTCAGTGGTTCCTCATCTGGACTTTCCGGTTCGATGACAAAATCTTTGCTGCACTCTCTGTCAGTCTCCGGAAAATTAGGCCATTTTCTTAAACACTCTAGAAAATTCAAAAGAAATATATATATGCAAGAATAATAAAGAAGAAAGTAACATAAATAATATAGAAAATTTAAGAATGATCAAACAATTAAGAAATCTGTATTTGTTTATACATGCATATATACACAAACTTAATTTTACCTAAAATAACCATGTCGAAATATTTCATCTTCATCAGCACTTCATATGTCAAATTTCCATTACATTCCTTAAATCCTTGATTGATTTCATCTCTTAGTCTCTTTTGAACATCTGGGTTCGTTGCTAACTCGTAAGCGATGAAACACATCGTGTTGGAAACTGAGTCGAAGCCTGCGAATTGGAAGACGAGAGCATGGGAAGTTATGTCTCCATTGGTGATGGTTACACTGCTTCCTTAAAAAGAGAATTACCAATAGAATAAATGAAAGTAATTTAAAATATGACCATTATTAGAAATGTGAAGTAAAAAATGATGAAAAATATAAAAATTACAAAACATTTTATTAAAGTGGATATGCTGTTATTCATAAAATGGTACCTTCGTGATTTTTTTTACTTTTATTTTTGTTGTTGTTACCTTTTTTAGCCTGGAGTAGAAGATTTAACATATCTGGTCGTTTTATGTTCCGTTCTTCCCTTTCTTTAATGGTACTTTCTATAATATCAGTAAAGAATCTTCGTGCAGGACCATAAAAAAAGTTGACGTTCAATAGCTAAAACAAAATTAGAAAAATAATATAAATTTTGGAAGGAACATTTTTATTCATTTACTGTCAAGTCATATACTTGACCTTAATGCTAAATACTGTTTTTTTTTATAGAAAATATAAATGTAGCCGTTTTATAATTGATCATCTACCTACAAACCATCCAAAAATAAAAAAAAAACGATCCCCGCATATATAGTGGGATCAGAAATGTGACACGATTATTAATCAGAAATGTGACATCTACTCTAACTGTGGTTTTTGAACCTTGCAACGTCATTTTTATGAGGATGGTATATTTGTTAGGTATACCTAGATTACGAATATCTTTAAACATTTTGTTTTCTTTAACTCTATCAAAAGCTTGTTTAAAGTCCATCTTTTTCTTCACGTGCCATATCAGAATTATCCGACGTTGCGTTAGCGATCATCATTGCGAAGGCTTCGCCATTTTTTGCCACATGGAATAATTGTCCTGCATTTGTTATCTGTGTCCATTCACGAATGTTTTTTAACCAGAAAACTGTTTTCTTCCTACACCTCTACGGCCTTCTGTTTTGCCTTCAAGGACCATTTGTAGTATTCTTTATCAATTTTCCCTCACTGTATGTCTCAGATAAGACATTTTCCAATGCTTAGTATTCTTTAGCAATCCTTTATCTCTGTTGATCCTCCTTAGTGCTTCCTCATTAGTTTTTCTTGCTTCCTAGGTATCTTCAGCATCCATCCATAAATCCACATTTCCAATGCTTCAGTTTTGTTCATGCTTGATACTTTTAGTGTCCAAATTTCTCTTCCATATAAAAGTATAAACCTAAGATAGCACTTAACCATTCTTTACTTACCTACCTACCTTTAATAATTTTGGCACTAATAGAAATCCAACAAACTTCAAATTCATCCAAAACGTGCTAACATTGGTAAGATCGCCGGCCATCGAGTAAAACTCGTTATTGGGTTTGTTTAAAGAATCTGTACTGACTCCGAAAGCTGTGGAAGCAATTATATCATTGGCAAATCTGGAAGTTACGTCTTTCGTATTAATTTCAATGATTTCTTCATTTCTTTTCGAGAAATGTTTTACAAGGTTTTTCGAGCATTCAGTCATAAGGTCGAACATCATCTTCATTTTGCTACTAGTGAAAGAAGGGCTCAGTACTGATCTAATTTCTTTCCATCGTTCATCTACAAATAGAAAAAGCATATATGTTAAAAAGACGAAAATTCAATCAATTACTGTTTATATATCGTTTCAACTTCATACCTTTAAGTGACAGCAGATTATTTGACCAGAGTGGATCAGCTCCTTCAGGTATAAATGGTTTATGATTGGCAAAATGGTCAAATTCTTTGACAGTGATTTGTTTTAAAAGCTGTGGATCTCTTATCATTAAAATTGGGTTTGTTAGTTCATACATTCCTATATACCTAGTAGAAATAATATATTTAATTGATAAGTAAAAAACTTACAATGAAGAAAAAATTTCTTGTGTAAAATAGTCGACAAACTTATTCGATTCGTAAAAGTGAATTTTAACTTCTACAGCAATCAGCTTTTATTTCAAACTCATTAATTTCACCTACTGACAGGTCATTGTCTTTTCATAATTTTTTTATTTCGGAAAAGATCAAACACATTTTGTTGAGCTGATAACATTTATATTTGTTTCAAAGTTAGTAATACCCTTATTAAAATTTTAACTTGTACAAAAGAGTCAATTCACTATACAAACCGTATATTGTCATGTATTGATATAGATTGTTGATATAGATTGTCATGCTCTGATTGTTATACCTGCTAGATTGGAAGAACATACAGATCATTATCCACCAGATCGGCAGAACACTCCAAACGAGACAGTACTTCTGCCTTTTTTCATCATCTTAAAGTCAATACATATCATTTAAACATTCCAGACGGTGTATGTTTGATTCATAACATTCAAGACAAAAACATACTTCGTTTAGATCTGTAGCAAAATCTAGAACTTGTTAGAGACTAATTACTATTTAAATGGGAATAAGCCGCAATTAAAGGTTAAAATACGTTTATTGACGTTTCAATTTCCACTTCGGAAATCATTCCGAAGTGGAAATTGAAACGTCAATAAACGTATTTTAACCGTATTTTAATCTTTAATTGTGGCTTATTCCCATTTAAATAGTAATTAATTTAAAATGCCACAAGAAAATAGCTTCAGAACAATATTGTTGGAGACATGAGCACTAGCCCCAATTGTGTCAATCGTCACTGCTCTTTCAATCGTGACTTCACCCCCATACACCGGCATTATTTTCCCAATTTTACATTTTACAATTCTTATCTCTTACACGTCATCATCTCTCGCATTATTATTTGTCTTTGTACCGATCTTCTTCATTAGCATCTATGTTTCTGCCTTTCATAGAATAAATCTTACTCGGTGATAATCGTCCATCCATCTATGCTTTTTCATACCCTTTCTGTGATTTTCTCTCATTTCCCAAGGTACTACATTTTCATAACATACGGACACACTTGTCTATCTTGACCTCTTTGTGTTGCCCATGCACGTGTACTTGCATCTTTATTGGTTTTACATATTTTTTTTACACATATTCAGTTTTTAAATTTCCTATATTTTTGAATCAACACTTTTGGTGCTAGTGCATATAGTTCTTATTTATGTTATACATCCCTATGCGATTTACACTTACATTGGTACTCTCACACTACTCCAATACAAACACAACAATTTCCCCCCCATTTTTAACCATTCTACACAGACAGTGCCTCAACTTTTCCGATATACTCATACTACTCTATTAGCTTATTATTTACTACAAGCTCCCCTTTGAATTTTATTTTCATTTAATTTACAAGATACTACATATTATATTCTCACAACAGTCACACACTCTTTAGTTCTATTTGAACCTTTATTATGATGTCCATATAATATGAACTTGTACTTTACATAGATATGTACATTCACCCATAGCCAACCACCAACAGCTTACTAATTTCTATTAAAATCTTTTTGGCCAATTCTGTATACCTTTCATATAATCTACACAAATTATTTATTATTGTAATTTAATTTAATAATTTCACATAATAACTCAGTTGATTATATGATGTCACTGCTCTAGGGTAAGATTTTATCTTATAGATCTTTCTATAGTACATAAATCTTTCTAGATCTTTACATAAATCTATTTAGATCTTTACATAAATATTTCTAGATCTTTATAGAAGTTTCTAATTCTTTCTGGGTCTTACTCCATCGAGTTAGAATCTTCTAGTTCGTGTTTTCATAATGAAATCTCACTAAAATTGAGCTCATTGGTTTAATTGACAGTATCCAAGACGTGCAATGAATTCTTGGGATATGTTTGACCACATCACTGGTGTAATTTGTTGCATTTCAGTACGAATTCTCGGTTTGAGATCTACCTATAGTTTACATATACCTTACTTTTTAAATAACCTCAATTAGAAAAATCCATGGAATTCAAATCTGGCGACCTAGCAGGCCATTCAATGTGGTCACGTCGTCCAATCCAACGATTGGGAAAAGTTGCATTTACAAAAATTTCTAACCACTACAGCATAATGTGGACTTGCTTCATCCTGATGAAACCAAATGGTCATATTTGTCCAGGATTATTGATACCTGGAAATGTCGCGGGTAAAAATGAAACTACGTAGGTTTGCAACATCTCTAAATACCTTTCACCCGTCACAGCACCGTTAAAAGAATACGGTCCTACAATAGTAATCCTAACAATCCCAGCCAATAAATTTACTTTTTGAGGTTATTGAGTACGAACTTCCATTGTCCAATTGGGATTTTCTGTTGCCCTTCTTTAGTGGATGTTGGCGATAATTCTGGCATACTCCTCTCGGTCTTGTGTTGCTCTAAAGAGTGCATGGGCATCGAGGTTTGTCCAATCCCTTGTGTTTTTAAGCCATGAGTATTTCTTTCTTCCGATGCCCCGTTCTCCTTCTATCTTCCCTTCCATAATAAGCTTTAAGAACTGGTACTTGGAATTTGGAAATATATGACGCAGATAAGCAGTTTTTTTTCTTTTTATTATTGGCAGCAATTCTCGTTCTCTGCCCGTTCGATTTAATACTTCGACATTTATTGTGTGATCTGTTCAGGGAATTTTAAGTAGTCTTCTAAATACCCACATTTCAAAGGCCTTCAATCGGTTCATCACATTGGCCTTTATAGTCCAGGTTTGTACATCATATAGCAGTATGGAGTAAATATAACATTTTACAAAGCGATATCGAAGCGTTAATTTAAGGCTGCTGTTGCTTAGCAAAGTTCTAATATTAGCAAATGCTGTTCTAGCTTGCTCAATCCTGCTACGTATCTCTATGTCTGGATCTAGATCTTCAGTTATCCAACTACCGAGATATCTGAACTTGGGGACTTTTTGGATGTTCTTATTGTTTACTCTTATATTTAATTGCATATTTCGTGTTCCGCTAACCCCCATTACCTTCGTCTTGTCTATATTAATCTTCAAGCTCAGTCGTTCTCTTTCAGTGTTTATTCTATCAATTAGTCATTGTAGCGCTTCTTGGCTATCAACTATTATGACTGTTTCATCAGCTTAGCGAATATTACTAATAGTCTGTCCGTTGATTTTGATTCCATCTTCAGTGTTACTTAAGGCTCTATCGAAAATCGTTTCAGAGTAAAGATTAAAAAGAAGGGGTGACAGAACATAACTCTGTCGTACACTTTTTTCGATTGAGAAATTTTATGTAGATTCTAGTCCTACTCTCACAGATGCCACTAGATTCATACTAGATTCATATAAAGGTTCTTTATGATTTTAAGGTCATTCTCATCTATTGAACGTTCCTGGAGCAATCTGTTGCCCAATAACGACAATTTTGCCTATTAACGGTACCATTTAAACAAAAAGTGACCTCGTCGGAAAACAAGATATTGATTCAAATCCATTATTTCGATTACACAATTCTTGCATATTTTCGCAAAACTCCATGCATCTATCAAAGTCGTCTTTATTGAGTTCATGTATAAGTTTAATTTTATATGAATGTAATTTGGCCTTTTTTTAGAATTTTATAAACAGCACTACGACAGATCTCATTGTTAGTTGATAAAGTTTGGAAGAATGATGATTTTCTTCAATTTCAAGTAATACATTTAATTGATTGTCGTCGGAAACAGTGGGTCTGTCTGTATGGAGCTAAAATTTTTTTTTTAAAAATAATATAGTTATATATATATATATATATATATATATATATATATATATATATATATATATATACCGATTCGGCAAATTTTCAACTACCGTATACGTTATTCAGTATGTGGAACAAAGATAACACTTAATTGTTTGAATACGAGTGAGACACAATCCACGCACTTGGAGTAGCGAGTCTAATTTTTAAACAGTGTTGCGAAATTTCTGTAACATAACTCCTTCTAAAACATTAGTCGGATACATGCGTGTAACATAATGTTTAAATCCACTACAGTTCATTGTAGAATGAAAATTAATATTGCCCCAACAAACCTTACATGAAGTAATCATGTAAGTATTATTTTTTAAACGATTATATCATTACTTCATTAATTAACAAAGAATACTGAATTGAGAAATTGAGATGCGACAACAGCGTGAGCTAAATAAATATCGCAGTTCAGTAGACAGACAAATAGTATAAACCATTTGCCCCCTCTACGACTTCCCCTCAAAAGAATAGGCGGTCCTTATCTGTACAACAGGTTTAAGGTCAATAAGGTAAGGCCTATTTCTTTGATTTTTAGCTGTCGTGGTAAAAGGTTGAAAACAAATAATTAACATGCCAAACGTATACAGTAGAACCTCGATATGTTAAATTCCAAGGGAAAAACCAAATATTTTAAGTTATACAGGTTTTAAGTTATCAAGGGTCTATGTTGTGATGGATTAATATAGGTCAGAAGTTCATTAAAATATAGGCATTTATTATACACTACATACACTACATTCATTTATTATATTCGTTACAAAAAGTTAAAGCAATAATTAAAGGTATAGTCTACTAAAAAAAGTCTGTGATTTTCTTTTGATTTAAACAATTCATAGATTCTAAATCGATTTGATTTTAAATAACATAGAGAAGAAAATACGTTATCTTTTATGTTTCTACACTGCTCTATAAATGATCGTACAGTTGTTATAGCACTCTTGCTTCGTTGATTGATATGCTCTTAGATGAAGTTTGTGGGTCGTCATTAAATTCATCGTCTTTATAACTTTAAATACAGTACATGTTGTTATTCCATTATTCAGGATCATTATTATCTTCCTCTTCAAAATGATTTCTTGAGGTTCTGAAGAAAAACCACAGGTTCTAAAGCAGTTTTTCACTGTGAGGAGTGTTACGTTTTGCCATGTTTTGTTCATTATCCTCATTACTTGAAGAACATTGATAGAAGAAATCGTATTTTGCTCCATATCAGCTATCATTCTTCTAACAACTTCTTGTCTGTATAATGTTTTAAAATTTTTAATGATACTCTGATCCAAAGGTTGAAGTTGTGATGTTGTGTTTGGTGGAAGAAATTGTACTTTGATTGCCTTTAATGGTGGTATGTCTCCGTGTGCTGTTCAGTTGTCGATGAACAGAACAATTTTTCTATTTCAAGTTGCCCTTTGCTAATCTATATTATTCAGCCATTTTTTAAAAAGTTCTGCTGTCATCCATGCTTTTTTATTGGCTTCATAATCCATGGGTAGTGATTTTAAACCTGCAAAACACCGAGTTTTTTTTGACTTACCTATATAATTAAAGGTTTGAGTTTTTCTGTGCCCGTAGAATTTGCACAAAGCAGAATCGTAAGCTTCTATAGCTTTTAATTTATCAGCATATGTTAGCGTTGTTAATTTTCTTTTTGAACTCATTTTAAGCAAGGTATCACACAGTACCTAAATCGATGTTTCTAGAACAGTGATCAAAACTTATGATACAGTAAGCGCAGTAAGCTGTTCAGCTGTCATTGGTAAACAATTTTATTTTATAGGGATTGTGAAAACATTTCTTTAAGTTACTGAGGGCCAATATTGATATTATTTATTTAAGTTATCGAGATTGTGTATTTTAAGTTGTAGAGGTTTTGGGCTCCGATGGGATGGGAACATATAATGTTTTGAAGTTATAGAGGTTTTTAATTTATTGAGGTTTGACCTATCGAGGTTCTACTGTATTTTCAAAAAGAAAAGATTCAAATGGTGAAATGGTATTATGGGAACCATTCTATTGTAGAAATAATACAGTTATTTATTGCTGCTTTTTAAAAACAATAACTTTTTAAAAAATGTTTTCCGATGAATATTCATTCACAATCCATAAACGTCATAATCCATCTGTCGTCCGCTATTGGTCTAGGGAAAAGAAACATTTGAGTATTGCTGTGAAAACACAATTCCCAAAGAAATTAAATGTGTGGACTGGCATTTATAACGATAATATAATTGGTCCATTTTTTATTACGGGAAATCTGAATGGGCGAAAGTATCTAGATTTATTACGCAATCAGATTATTCCAGCTGTTCGAAACCTTGCGGTCAACTTCGATGATGTTTGGTTTCAACAGGATGGTTGCCCAGCACGTAATGCAATCGAAGTTACAAATTATTTGGAACAAACATTTCCTGGACGAATAATTTCTACACGAGGAACAATAAAATGGCCCCCTAGATCACCAGATTTAGCACCTGGTATTTTATTTCTTAGGAATGCTAAAATCAAAATTATATCGGCATGATTTCGAACGAGCCACCAATTTAGCAGAATTGTAAGAAAAAATTGTTCAACTTTGTAGTCGAGTACAACCAAATCAGCTAAATGCAATGAGACTTGCTTTAATTGATAGATTCGGATTTTGTTTAGCTTAAAATGGTGGTTTGTTTGAACATTTAATTGGTTAGAGATTTTTTAAAAATGCCTTTAATTTTAATTATTTAGAATAATTTTTTTGATTGGTTTTTTTGTTATAAAAATAATATTTATATTTAGTTAATGTTTGTTAAGTTAATTATTGTTTTATTTTCTAGCTACCAGAGCTAAAAATCTACAAAAATTACATTTAAAACTCGAATTCCTATAAGTGTTTGAGTTTTTCTTAAAGATTTACTGACGGAAAGTTGGCGACGAAATAATTTTATGCAAAGAACTACACCCCATCAACGTCCGATAATTACTGTCGGTCATCGCTTCGGTGTATTTTTATGCCGCTTCGCACTGTAAAAGTGTAAAAGAAGGCGTTGCTTAAAATTTCAAACTCTTCAGGGGAATAATGCTTTGTTGCCACACATAAATTACTTAAATCACTGTTCTTTGTTAACTAATAAAGTAATTGATAAAATCGATTAGAAAATAACAATTACGTGGCTACTTTATTTGAATTTTTTTGGGACAATATTAATTTTTATTTTACAATGAACTGTAGTGGATTTAAATATTATTTTAGACTCATGCATCGGACTAAAATTTAGAAGGAAAGATGTAACAGAAATAATAGCAACACTGTTTAAAAGTCATACCTACTCTGTCGAGATGATGACTGCCTCTCACTTCTATTCAAACAATTAAGTGTTATCTTTGTTCCACACACTGAATAACGTATACGGTAGTTAAAAATTTGCCGAATCTGTATATATATATAGATAACATAATTGTTTAAGTAGAGTATATATAATTTTTTTTGTTCTATTTAATCGATTTATCTTCAATCTCTACATACCTTGCATTTGGAGCTAGTTGATAGACTCGTTGCAACATCTCGTAGGCACTTTCCAATTTAAAAATTAATCTAAATTGGCTTCCAAAAAGCCAACAACCATCCTCTGAGATAACTCCTCTTCTTCTCCAATAACTCATTGGTTTTATAGCAAAGTAGTAAAAGAGCGCTAAACTAGCTGCTAATAACAAGTACGTCAGCATGATGTAGAGCTAAAATAGTTATTTTATATTAAATTAATGTAAAATAGCATATTTTTAAGTCGTAACTCAAAAAACTATCTTTTACTATCTTTAACATCTTTCTAGAACCCCATCATCATCACCCAGTTTTCTGCGTCCAAAGTTGGACATAGGTCTGTCCTAATTTCTTCCAGCTTTATCGATCTTGAGCTTCCTGCAGCCAAATCCCAGCGATTCTTATGAGGTCGTCTGTCCACCGTATAGGTGGACACCTACCTTTACTTCTTCTGTCTACTCTTGGTGTCCACACTGTATTTCTTTGGGCCCGTCATTCATTTTGGCCACATGACTAGCTCGGTTCAATTTGAGCAAAACTATGCGTTCTATAACATCTGTGACATTGTTCTGAAGCTATTTTCTTGTGGCATTTTTAAATTAATTACTATTTAAATGGGAATAAGCCACAATTAAAGATTAAAATACGTTTATTGACGTTTCAATTTCCACTTCGGAAATCGAAATGTTTGTATTTTAAGAACGATTTCCGAAGTGGAAATTGAAACGTCAATAAACGTATTTTAACCTTTAATTGTGGCTTATTCCCATTTAAATAGTAATCTGTGACACTTTTCCTCCTTTTTTCCTCGTTTATAACCCTTTGAAGTCCGTTTAATTCTTCTTTGTGTAACTCTTTTGCACAGAATTTGTTGGCTGTGGCCTAGGTTGTCAAACCTCATGTTATTTTATTTCAATTTACTTCAATATATTTTGCAGCCAATATTCTTCTCATTTTCCTGAGAAAATTTAATATATTAATGTTTGCACTAAATACAAATTGTTTTTTACTAATAAACAAGCCTTACCTAATAAGCAAGATTGATAAGAAACGTTAAGGAACAGGATGACTATCAACAGAACTTTGAGACCAATGGAAAAGACAAGAAAAGATCATAATCTAAAAATAAACGGATGTATGGCGTATGGTTGTAAATGGATGACGATTCTTTCTTCAACTTATTGATATTTAACCATTCCTCCCATCTTTTAATGAACGGTTTAGGTTAGTTTCGAAGATTTCATGTTTAAGGAGATGGAACAGAAATGGAGATGAGATTGTTATCAGCTTGTTATCTAATTTTTATGTTCTTTATGAGAATAATTATAGACTGGGACATAAGCTAGATTATCACAAACCTCTGGAGCAAGCCAGATTTAAGAGCGGCTTTGGAACGACTGACCACCTACAAGTAATACAATCCTTGATAGAGAAATTTATAAAATACAACGAGTCATTAATACTAATATTTGTAAACGTTGAGAGAGCGTTTGATTGAGTCTAGCATATCTGATATTAAGCTAAGATTAATACTATTAGAAAAATGAATATTAAACACATCCTTCCTTCCTGATTGAACCGCGTCGATTATTACTGCGCCGAGCTTTCCATATCCTCTCTGATGCCTTCTTCAGGGCTTCCAAGAGCTTAGTCTCCCGAGCTCCCAGACACTACTACACTGTTCACTAATCAATGTACTATAGCTATTGGGAACAAAAGACAATTCAATTTATACCATCGATGGTGCCGTGGTTTGGGTGAAGATTATAAAGTGGGGATTGGCGCGAATATTGCTGACGGCTGGATTTTGATTGGAGGGTAGAGCGGACGATATTTTCTTTATGAGAGGTCTTTATGTCGGAGTTAACCAGATGCCGTCATCTCTTTTATTGAGGCAATTTGGCCTTTTTTTAATTTCTACGGCTTCTCGGATAATTCTTGGTTTATAAAAGCGTATGGGAACTATTGTTGTGGAGTTTTCTATATATCTATATATGAAAAGTTAAAACTCGACGTTTCGGCACCCATTTTGGAGCCATTATTAAGAGGAACATGGTTTCATTCGAGTTCGGGGTCTCAATCTGCCTACTCCCCTCACTCGTAACATACTAGTATCTTGTTCTGTAAATATACAAGTACCATCAAACGGCACTGAGGTCTCAATCTGCAAACTCCTTAGAGACACTCTGACACTAAGGAGTTAGCAGATTGAGACCTCAGTGCCGTTTTACGGTTCTTGTATTTTTCTTTATTACGGGACGCTATTTGTTTCAATACTAGAAACTAAACTTATAAACCACGTAAAAAAATTAAGATGCATTGAACAAGAATAGAAGATATAATAGAAAACGTATGAAAGATAAAATGAGGATTTCTTGATACCAGTGGCGGCTGGTGTGGTAAAATTTTGGGTAGGCCAAGCCACCAAATTACATAGCTATGGTCACGGGGTCATGACCCCCCCCCCCCAACTAATTTTCATTTTAAGTTCTGCGTTGTATCTAATTTTTAGCCATTTTTGATTTTTCATCTAGCAAATCGCGAACAGAAAACGCCCTCTTCTGTACATCCTTAACGGACAGCAAATTACTGAAATGTTCCTTGCAACTGGAATGTTTTTTTAAGGAGGTAGACATATTTTTTAAATCAAAGTATCCTTCACAATTCTATACATATTTCTTATTAGAAAATAACAAACACGGCCAACAATATAGTCTGTTTTTCGTAATACTTCCAGACAACCATTTGTAGATATCATACCAAGAGCAATTAAAAGTACGCACCTTTTTCCCATCTTTTTGGTCAATTCGCAATGTTGGAGTAGGCCTTTCATTCATAATAATTTTTTTTTAAATTTATTTGGGCAACCGTGCACTTGTTTGTAATTGTGTTGTTTGTTTAAAAATATGTTACAATTAAAGATTATGTTACATATTTTTTTATCATAATTTAAAAGAAAATTTATATTACAATTCGATAATTACGTTACAAGTGACAACGATGGTCATCGTAGGCCCGATCGTCTGGTGCCTAAACAGCAAGCGTAAACACGACAATATAATTATTCGTTGTCCGGCAAGCTGCTTAACTTCAAACGCTTTTTGAACGGGGATCTTATGTGAGCTGGGTCGGCCAGTTCCGATAGGGCCTATTAATGATATTTAAAATGCCTGAATTAATGATTCGATGCTTACTGTGGTAATATAATAACTTAGTTGTTTTAACGGACGGTAATGTATTGAGTGATTTAGTACATTTAAAAGTTATTTACATGCATTAACATAATTTTTAAATATATGTTTTTCAATTTTAAAGCTCTTAAAATTATTGGGTAGGCCCGGCCTATCCTGCCTACCCCCAAAAGCCGCCACTGCTTGATACCTATCCCTAACACGACGCCAAGTATTGTTATACCTTGTTACGCCCTTGATGGAACATACTGCGCGTTCGGTCGACGATTAGAGCTACGGGTATTCTAACGCCACGAAGAAAACTTCACTGGGTTCTAAAAGCGTTTAGAAGAGTGAGGGAAAATGTATATAAAGGCGATTAGAATTTAAGGAGGCTGTCTAATACATACATTTGTACAATCTAATAAATAAACTAAAATATAAATTGGTCAGTTACATAAATAAATATTATAAATTAAATAAACTAAAATAAACATTACAGTATGATGGTGAAACTCTACTTAAAAATCTACTTACTGAAAGATAACTGCATCCAAAGAAAATTTATCCTATGAAACTTATCCTAACAATATTCGACGATTCACATAAAATATAAAGTTTGTGATACCAGACTATCAGATCGTCCTAAGGTGATCTTGCAGTGACTACTATTGAAATAATCATAAACATTTAATCTAAACAGCAGAATCTACGTAACTTAATAAATAGCCAGTGAATGCTAATATTAGGATTGTCCTTGATCTGAGAGTGCATAGTTTTATTATCAAGAGATACAGATAATATTATAGATAAATGAATAAAAACAAATGTATTTAATTAATATTAGATTTTTTTATTTTAGATTTTATTAACATAGTTGTTACAACCTCTGAGGTTATTTTTATAGGTACTGGAGATAATTTACTTATAATAATTAATTTCGTTTATTATAGTGTATTCATTTTATCAAATGTTCAATTTTACAATTTTCTTCTAAGATTTCACTTGTTGATCCGATGATGTAGTTGGTCTCTCTCTGCAACTACAAGGACATGTCTAACACTGAGTGGAATATTACAGTTGCCACATAAAATGGGCATAGTGTGACCGACCATATGCCTTGCCGTGATTTGATCAGCTCTGTTGGACATTTGATATTTCCACGGTTTTACAGATGCTTTCACTTCACGACGTTTTCAAGTTGAATGATTCCAATGGTTTTGTCACAAATTTTCGACCTTCACTTTAAAAAATGTTTTTAAATCATTTAGCATTCTACATTTCCCACCTCACTTGCAGTTTTAATATTTTTTGCTTGTTGGGCTATACGATCCGTTTCTTCATTTCCTTGTAGGTCAATGTGTTAAGAAACCCATAGACATATTACAGTATGGTTGCTGTTTTGTATGGTAGCTAGTTCTTTATTAGATCAATTGGATGTGTTGTTTGTTGTGTAAAGTTGGTTAATGGTATTAATGGAATTGAGGGAATCGATAATTATAAGAGCAATGGATATACTACTGGAGTTAATATGAATGAGAGATTGTTAGATGGCATATAGCTCGCCAGTATGTATATAGTTTAAGGATGGTAGTTTATACTAAAGTGAAATATTTGGAGCCCAAACATCAGTTATTTTTTATTAAGGAGTAGGGAGTATCGTTCTTTCTAAAAATATTTATGGATGTGTAGAAGTGAGGAATGCTTATTGTCCAAAGAGGAGGAATTCGTATAAAGTTGAAATAGGTATTTGGTATCGGAATTTGTAAAGCCATTAAAGTTTGCTACAACTAGTATATAGAATGGGAGGTTTCACGTTTCTGTTTTCAGTATACATATAAGTTTTTAAAACGAGCAGTGAATATGTTATTTCCAGTTAGATTGGTTATTTATTACATTAGGTAGATTATCACTAGCTGTTATATCAATAAAGGGTGTTATAGTTCGTTTGAAAGACGATTTTGATGTATTTTCCTCGTTGGATATATCAAATTCGTGTGTTTCTTAATAATTTTTATTTTCATTAAGAGATCTTGAATTATTATATAGACTGGAAGACGAAGCGTGTTTAGTTATGACTGTATAGGATGATGGAGTTGGTGAGGTGGATATATTTGTTTTGGATATTATTGTTATTGTATTAACTGTAGTTGATGTATCGTGCGTTGTTAAGTGGGTTGTACTTAGATGATGTTATTAACGGTGACATTGAAGGATTTGATATATTTGTAGACGTTGTTGAAGGTATAATAGCAGTCGTTGCTGCTTACATACTGCACTAGGTTTTTTTTTTTTCAAAATATAATACTTGGAGCGCTGTATTTGAGTCATTTAAAATTACTGAGCAACTATTAAGAAACATGCATTGTTTAGTTAAAAAAAAAATATTTTTAGTGTTGTCATGAGTTATTAAAATGAAATCGGGAATTGGGATTGTAGGTGGGCATGTGTAAATATGTCGACAAAAACTAAGTACAGATTTGTATTCCGGATTGGTAGTTCCTATTCGCAAAAATATAAAAATGGCGCAATACTCAAGAATACAGAGAACTTAATAAAACAATTAGAAAAGAACTAAAACGCGACATACAAAAATGGAACGAGAACTTAATAGAGCGAGTCATTGAAAACAACAGAGGCTTAAAATGTCTAAGACCCGCACTGGGAGTTCAAAAAATCATCAAAATTAAAGACGCCAACAATAAGGTAGAGAAGGACAAATATAAAATAACAAATATTGTCGAAGACTTCTACACATCCTTGTACAGCTCGCAAGGCCAGAAAATGAAACAACAAAGGAGAACGTCAAAAGAAAAATAAAAAACGTGGGATCAGAAGTACTACCAAATATAAAGGGATTCGAAATAGAAAGAGCTTTAAAAGAAGAGCTGAAAAATAATAAAGCTCCAGGACACGACGGTATAATTGACGAGCTCTTGAAAACAAGCAAGGCATTAACAATCCCTGTACTAACAGAGCTATTTAATAGCAGATGTCTCCATAATAGCAAGATCCCTAAAGACTGGAACGAGAGTCTAGTAATACTCTTACACAAAAAAGGGGACAAATGTGATCTAGAGAATTACGGACCTATATCGTTGTTCAGTCAAGTATACAAACTATTTATGAGAATTATTAATAACCGGTTAAGCTACAAAATGGACAATTACTAACCGGTTGAACAGGCTGGCTTCCGCAAAGGATAATATAGTACATCAGACCATCTGCTGACAATGAGAACATTGATAGAGAAGGCAAATGAATACCAACTACCCGTATTTCTTGCCTTCGTCGACTATGAAAAGGCGTTTGATAGTATCGAGATGTGGACCATAGAGCAAGCTATTAATAATTGTAGAATTAGATTCGAGATATAGGCAACTAATACATAATATATATGAAAACGCAACTATGATCGTACAACTAGACGAAAATACAAATCCCATCCCCATTAAGAGAGGAGTGAGACAAGGAGACGTAATATCGCCAAAGCTTTTCAACCTAGCCCTAGAAGACGTCTTCAAAACTACAAATTGGTCAACCTATGGCATTAACGTTAATGGCAACAAGTTAAACCACCTCAGATTCGCTGACGACGTAGTAAGTATAGCGAGCACATTCGAGGAACTGCAAATTATGATGTGGGAACTAGCAGCCAGCTCCCAATACGTCGGTCTAAAAATGAATATGAAAAAAACAAAAATAATGACAAACACAGATGACCCCAGACGTATAACTATAAATGGCAGTGAGATAGAACAAATCTAGGAATATATCTACCTAGGCCAAATCCTGAGACTTGACAAAGATAACCAAAGTGCGGAAATTACTAGAAGAGCAAGACTAGCATGGGCAGGATTTGGAATAGTTGGATACTTAAGAACCGCAAAATACCCCAATACTTAAGGAGCAAAGTGTTCAACCAATGCAGCCTTCCTATCATGCCACTAAGCCACAACAGAAAGAACAATGGAAAGAGCAATGTTAGGTATACGACTGTCAGATAAAAAGAGGAACGACTGGGTAAGATCCAAAATAAAATTCGAGGACATAGCAACAAAAATTGCCAAACTTAAATGGAGCTTCGCGGGCCACACTGCTAGACAAAAAGACCAACGTTGAAATACTACAAAACAACATTGGAGGAAGACCACAGATGAGATGGGTTGATGACATTAAAAGAATAGCCGGAACAAATTGGAAATATGTTGCTCAGGATAGAGACCGATGGAAGGAGTTGGGAGAGGCCTATGTACAAAAATGGACGACAGAAGGCTAAGAAGAAGAAGAAGATTCGCAAAAATGTTATATATAAAGTTAGTTTTAGTTCTAAAGTTAAAAGTTCCTTCTCTATTATCTTCTGCGGGATAATGAGTCTTTCACTTGGAGTAATTAGTCTACGGACTTGAATTTGTATACTGTTTACAGCGATGAAACCTCCATCGAAAAAAAAAACGATTATTGGTGATTCTTGAAAAAAAAAATGTTTTGGACTAACTGAAGAACCTATTGCTAACAATATTCTTCTAATCTGGAATTATTAAAAATTGAATATTTTGCTTTTAGTTTTATGGATATATTGACTCTTGTTGTTTAGTAAGGTAAAGGTGTTTGTGACGCAGACTAAGATAATTGATCTTTGTTTTCAGTAACATCAAATTCCATTTTTAATCACCATGTGTTTATCCTAAATTCGGACCTGTTTCGCGTCAGGTTTTGGCTGGTATAATTTATTTACTATTATATGTCTCTGAGATACTTTTACTACGGATTACTTAATAATAAAATATGTACTCACAGAGTTTTGTTTCTTCAACGCACAATGAACTAACACTTTAAGTTTAGCGTAGAGTAAAAATGTTTGATTGTTTTTATTCTTTAAATTTAATAATTTGTCAGGATCGATCAAATAGGTATGCTTCTTCGATATCGGTGCCGGATTCATTATTATTAAAGGATCAATTGTTTGTTATTTTTCTGCCGTATACGCGTATCTTTTTCTCTTTGACAACGACTATGTTTAAGGTTTTTTATTTATCTGTTAGTGTTTCTAACAATATTTACTATAGAAGTCCATAGAGATTACCTAAACTAAAATAACTTTTTTATACCTTCACATTTTTTTATTAAATCAATTATTTTACATTTAAATATTTGATTTTTGTTTCAGGAAACAGATCTTTACGCGTAAAGGTAGGAGTATATGTCTGGTGGAGATATGAAATACACAATTATTATATAAATTTAGCCACAATGCATGTTTTTGTTTATAAAATATATAATACATAAACAAAATATAATAAATACATAATATTTTAATTAATCTCCACGTTGTAAAAGTGAGAGCGTACTTTATTTGTTTGTAAAATGGGATCACATGCAGTTTTTGGGTCAATAAGTTGACTAACTCTTGAGACTTTCGGGTGTCGAGGTTTAGTTGTGCAAGGCTGATCCGAATCATCTCAATAGCTGTCTAAAATGAGAATTTTGAAATGAAGAAGAAAGAAGTGGATGCAGAACAACGACTGTAATCATATATAATTTTTCAAATTATTTGAAATTAATTGTAGTATAATCTAAAGAAATACAAATATTACATTAAATTTTTCATAAATACAGATAAAGATTTTCAACAAGATATCCGCGTTTTACCTCTACTTTACGAGTACTTTAACTAACCTATCTATTTAACTAACAGAATGTTGTTTTATCGTAACAAAGAGTTCATCTTGCCATCTTCAAAAGTCCCATTTTTTGACAGCTAAAGGGTTGGTTTATAGGAACTGTTTTGTGATAGTGTGAATACATGTCAGAATGAGTTGGTCGCCGCCGGGATTAGAAGATGATCCGGAGTGAAAGGTAAAGAAACTGGATTAAATGGACTTATTCCTAGGAGCAGATTTTGGATAGAGGTGTTCAAGAGACGAATTATAAGTTTGTTTATCAGGTAAGTCGTTGATATAAGGCCATGTAGATATGGGTACTGTTATTGCGTTTTACAAAATTTTTTATCTGATTTATGCTACATAGGTATAGTAAAATTGCATATAGATGCTGTATTTAGATATATTTAAAAATACAAAATACAAACAAAATTCTATTTAATTATCTGCGGACATTCGTCGTGAAGTGACGTTGCTGTTGATATCGACGCGCTTGCTGTTGATAATCCTGTTTTGAAAAAGGAATTATGTTTCATTTGCACTTTCGATGTTTGCTGTTTTTTTATGATCAATTTTCTAAAATGACGAAAATGCGTGGAATACAGTTGAACTTCGTTATCTGATGAATAATCAATAAATGTTATTAGATCGCCGAGATGCGATCTTATCTCTGATAACTTCATTTTTGGCAGTGTTGTTTTGTCGTCTTCTTTGCTATCTTCACTTCCATCCTCATTTTTTAGGTTTATAACTTCATCTCCTATTTTACTTTCAGTCATGATGTTATACCTAGGGTCACCTTAATCTACTGCTAGCCATTGTAAAATATCTTCCTCAGCCACATGTTCTCCGGCATTATTATGTATTGTCCTATAGAAATCAATAACTTCCAACCCTTCTAAATCTATGTCTGCATCTTCGTTATCAAACAAATTCTTCCAACCATTTTTCTTGTTGGTTATTTGAGCTCCTCTCATGCTGCAGCAAAATTAATATTTGTTGATTTTAAATTGGCCTTAAGACCTTAAGTTTCTCAAGGTACGCTGCCCTCTTGAATCTTCTGCATTATCTACATCGTGAAATACAATCGTTAGTTCGTCTTTCTGCGATGTATTCGTTTGGTTGCCAAAATTATTCCCTGATCCATGTATTCAATAATTGAATAAGCAATGCTGTATTTTTTGGTAAAAACATCCAGCTAAAGTTACCATCTTCTGACAGTAGAATATTTTCAAAGGGGTGAGCAGGAGCGTTTTCTAAAAGCAATAAACGTTTTACCTCGTCTGGCGGCATTCCCAATTTTATTCTTTTGAAATTTTCTCACTGAAGGCACAAATTCTTTAAAAAACCAATTTTTGAAAATATCTGAGGTGAACCTTGGCTTCTTAGAGCTAATATGAAACGGGCAGATGATGCAATATATCTTTTAAAACTCTAGGTTTGTGAGATTTTCCAACCATTAAGGAGTCAATCTATGCGATCCATCGGGGTTAGCACAAAGCAGTGTCGAGATGCTGTCCTTGCTGATTTTTCTTTCACAATTCAATTTTTCATATTTGGAGACTTGTGTGCTTTCAGGCAAAGTACGCCATAACAAACCAGTTTTGTCAGCATTGTAAATCTGAGCATTTAATAGCATTTCTTTGCTTATATGTTCTACTAATTATTGCCTAAAAGGTTCTATTTTTTCTTTTGGTGCACTTGAAGCTTC
This sequence comes from Diabrotica undecimpunctata, assembly GCF_040954645.1. Classification (NCBI taxonomy): domain Eukaryota; kingdom Metazoa; phylum Arthropoda; class Insecta; order Coleoptera; family Chrysomelidae; genus Diabrotica; species Diabrotica undecimpunctata. The sequence continues at coordinate 480,979 of NC_092803.1, forward strand.
ACCGTAAATTCTTTTATTCATGATTATGTGCCTTTTGCGCAAGCGCCAGAACCATCCATCACTTGCTCTGAATGGTATATCCATATGATTTGTTAATTTAATTACAGCAGATTTTAATTCGACTGGAACCGGAACCCCACTAGAACGTTGTTGACGGTACCATTTTAAGATTGCTTCTTCCAGTGAAGTTTAACGAGCCAATTTCATTCGTTTTCTGAGATTGCTGTTCTCTCCTACATTACACATTAATGCAATTTTATTTATTTTGCTTTTGTTTTTTTTTGGCCATCTTCTTCCTCTCATCCTCTGTACTTGCCCAAACTATTCCCATTGTTTTTTGGTTATTTTACTTATTATGGATTCTTGCTCTAGTTGGTTTCTTATTTGATCGTATGCTTGAATTATTTTTTTCAATGCTTTAATTTCAATAGCATTTATTTTACTTTTATGGGTCTTTTGTAATACCCAGCTTCCACTTGCATATGTTATCACCATAGAGGAAAGGAAGGGCCTGGAAAACTACAGCCACTTATCCATTCCCACGGTGCCTTAAGAGGGACTTCGACCAGTCTATTCGAAGTGCCCTCTGCGTAGATGCCATCTTTGGTAGATAATCGATATTTCTCACATGGACAATGAAATAAAAACACATTTTTAAAGGTGAAAAATGTCCAGGTTCGTAGAATGGGAGTAGAGCTTCGACAAAATGCGTCCAGGATACATGAGACCCTATATGGGAGCCGGAGCAAGACTAGTCTGTGAGCCGGCAGTATAATTAAACACAGCTCCAACATGCTGCCGTATCCGATTACAAATTCAGGATAGCGTTATTCGCTTTATTCCTATGACGCTTTATTCAGTTGACCAATAGTAAAAAGAAACCACGATCTAAAGATATACGTCCGCTAAGAGACCTGAACACGAAAGTATGGGTCCAAGCCAAGTTAAACGAGCAAGTGACTGCGATTAGAGATGAATCGAACGAAGACCAAAAGATCAAACCAATTACAGAAATAGTTCAAAATGTAAAATAAAAAAACTTAAAAGCAGAAACATTAATCAAGAAAAAATCATCGATGACAGATGGGATCCTGAAGCTGATGGACCAAAGAAGAAAAGCCAAAAATGACCCAGATATAAAACGATAAATATAATAACAAAAAGAAAAATTAGAGAAGTAAAAGAAAAAGAAATAATGGAAAGATGAGCTTTAGAAATTAAGACTCATACAATTAAAGTACGATAGTCATAATGTGTATAGGAAAAAAACTCACACCACTAGTAGTAATATCTATATTTATATAAATATATATATATATATATATATATATATATATATATATATATATATATATATATATATATATATATATATATATTAAAATAAGTACACTGAAGTTATATACATATAAAATTATTCTCAAATATTTTTTTTTGGTAAAATTAAAATATTAATAACTTGTTATAATCTTTTCAATCCCAATCTCATTCCATCAATAGGCATTAAATTAAAATTTCTCTTCATTAACTGAGGAGGAATAAGGGTATCTGCAATCGGTACTATCTCAAAGTGATGCAGGAGATACGAAAACAACGCCTTCATTTCAAGCAACGCAAATCTGGATCCTATACAGTTCCTAGGACCCAACCCAAAAGGGAAATACGTATATTCCCTGATTTTACCCTTGTTCTCGTCGCTGAATCTTTCTGGGTCGAATCGTTCTGGGTCCGGAAAATATTTGGGATCGTGGTGAATGGACATAGCGGGTAAAACGAGAATCGATCCTTTTTCTACGATTAATGGCTCCTCATCTGGACTTTCTGGTTGTATTACGTATTCCTTGCTACATTCTCTGTCAATACCAGGAAAATTTGGCCACTTTCTTAAACATTCTGTAAGAAAAATGATAAATCTTTATTTATGTACATTAGCTAAATGAATTAAACATTAAATATAATCAAAAAAGGTGTACCATATGAGTACTTTACCTGAAATAACCATATCCAAATACTTCATCTTCATCAACACTTCGTACGTCATTTGTCCTTTACCTTCTTCAAATCCTTGGTCAATTTCTTCTCTCAATCTGGTTTGAATATCTGGATGGGTTGCTAATTCGTGTGCCGCGAAGCACATAGTACTGGAAACTGAGTCAAAACCACCAAAGAAAAATATCAAGGCGTGTGCGGTAATATCTTCATTTGTGATGTCAGAAGCTTGCATCTGTTTTCCTTAAATATAAAAAAATGAATTGAATATCTTGAAAGTTATGATCGAATAATGTGTTACCTGCTAGATGTTCTTGAACTGTGGAATATCCAGTTTCATCGCCTCCAGATTGATCATCTTTCTGCTGAATGCCTTTCTTTGCTTCGATTAAAAGATTTAACATATCAGGCCTCACAATATTTTTTTCTTCCCTCATTCTTAAAGTGTCTTCAATCAGATTAATGAAGAATGGTCTTGAGGGTCCATCAAAGAAATTTATTTTTAGGAGCTTACAAAATAAGTTAAATTAATATTTGTAAAGATATTCTAAAGCAAGAATTAGACTCAGTATCAAAGTTGTAACAAAAATAACTACCTTAAAAATTTTGGGAATTGTTATAAATCCCACTATCTTTAAATTCTTCCAGAAACTAGAAAAGCTCGTAATTTCTTTTCCCATCAAGTAAAACTCATTTTTTGGTTTCTCAAAAGAATCTGTACGAATTCCAAAAGCAGTAGAAGCTATAATATCGTTAGCATAACGAGTTGCAACATCTTTAAATGTCACTTCAGTGATCTCTTGATCTTTAGTCAAGAAATGTTTTACCAGATTCTCAGAGCAGTCCGCCATGAGATGAAACATCATTTTCATTTTGCTGCTAGTGAATGAAGGACTTAGTACTGCCCTCATATCTCTCCATCTTTGATCTACAAAAAAAAAAATTAAACAACACTAAAAAAATAAAATGAAAATAAATGGGGTTATGTAGATATATCTATATTCATAAAAATGAATCGCCGAAATGTTTATACGGGCATCACTTCCGTATGAATGTAACAAATTAGATTTTTTTTTGTTATCGGCAATGGCCTACTGATGACACTACTAAATACAAAATCTTTAATAATTTATTTGCAAAAAATAACATTATTTTAAATAATCTAATACCTCTTAACGAAAGAAGATTCTTTGACCAAAGTGGATCAGCTCCTTCTGGTATAAACGTCCTATGATTAACAAAATGGTCAAAATCCTTAACAGTTATCTGTTTTAATAGCTTTGGATCTCTTATCATCAAAGAAGGTACTGTAAATTGATAGAAACCTACATATCTATAACGAAAATTATAAAAGAATTAAAATCAAAGATACTTTTTTGTATTTAATTAAAAAATTTGTTCGTTTTAGATTTCGGCCGAGGTGTCGGATGAAAAAACATCCACTGCCAGGTTACATTTTTTTCGCTTAAAGCATTTAAAAAAAAAACAATAAATATAAAGAAATACTTTATGAACAATTTTCCTACCTAGCATTGGGTGCTGCATTGTAAGCATCTTCAAATACTTCAAACATATCTTGACGGTTTAGAAAGAACTTCCATTGATTTCCCAGCAACCACATCGCTCCCTCCTGGAAAATTACTCTTTTTTCTTTCCAATAGTTTAAAGGTTTTATAGCAATATAATAAAAGAGGGCTAGGGCTACCCCAAATAGTATTAACGACAACATGATTAAGTTGGAAGAAAATCTGAAAAGAAATAAATTAATAAATATTAAGAGATGAATAAAGCCATACGGTGGTTAACAAATAGCCAAGTACTCGAATGGGATATTTAGAAACCAAAGTAATATTACAGTTTGCCTACAATTTCGTTTCACTGATGATTCTTTTTTATCGTATTTCGTTTCTTCAAATATTTTTATTATATGGTAGTTTGCTTTTATTTTTTCTGGTTTTATTTTTTTCCGATTTTATTTTTCATCTTTTTTCGCTTAATTTTTTTTTATTTTATCAGTTTTTCTATTTTTTTCTTTTGTTTTCTTATTTAACGCACAACACAGAACCAATGTTGTCATCATATACACTCATGGACAAAAATATCGAATATTTTGGAATTCTCCAATTATTTTTTTTTAGTCACTATTATTTCAAAATAATTTTAGATTACTGATAATACTCATATAGTAGGCTGATGTACTCAACTGGTTTAAAATATTTTGATGTTTATTTTGATGTTTATTCAGTGGTTAGTGTCATTCGTACATTTTATCATAAAAATCCTTCTTCACGTAAAGGAAAAATCATACTAATTCGGTTATTTTTAGTTTAATTTATTAAGTCTAATTAAATATTGTTTGGTTTAACTAAGTTCAAAACAAGTATCCCACCAATTCGGCACTGCGATGAAGTCCAAGTAGCACATATTGTAATTTTGTACGAGGGAGGATATGCACAAAAAGATATCGCACGACGTCTCAGTAGAACTGAATCTATAGTTTCAAATACTCTAAAAAGGTACCGAGAAACAGGAAATTTTGTATGAAGGCCTGGTCAAGGACGCCCAAGGTGCACAACCGCAATTGATGACCGTTTTTTGGTTCTTAATTCTACATGAAATCGTTCATTGACATCGATGCACCTCAGAAATGAGCTATTAAATGTTTGACAAGTTAATGTAAGTTCACAAATAGTTAGACGAAGATCAAAAGAAGCAAACTTAAAGCCCAGACGCCCCGCCAAAGTTCCACGTCTTCTCCAAAACCATAAAGCTCGTCGTTTGGAATTTGTAAGAACACATATTTAGTGGAATATCGACAACTGGAAAAACGTTCTTTTCACTGATGAGATCAGAATCCTATTATGGAAGCCAGATGGTCAAAACTACGTCTACAGAAGAGTTGGAGAACGATTCGCCAGCTGCAGTCTCGCCCAGACGTTAGTTTTGGAGTTAATGGCATAATTCTTTGGGAAGGTATTAGTTGGGAGGTACGTACCGCACTTGTGGAAGTGATTGGACGGATGACTGGTGATTCTTACGTTTAAAACATCCTGCAAGATCATGTTTTGTCATATGTTGGTTACATTGGATATGAAAGATTCACGTTAATGCACGATAATGCTCGACCACATGCCGCTGCCATAGTGAGTAATTATCATGATGAGGTCCAAATTCAAAGATTGGATTGGCCACCGTCTAGCCCGGATTTAAATCCAATAGAGCACATGTGGGATCACCTAAAACGCAGCATACGACAAAGAAATCCCGTTCCAAATACGATATAGCAGCTTCGGCTGGCTGCACAGGATGAATGGAATGCAATTTCCCAAGGATATGTCCAAAATTTACTTGAAAGCATGCTGAGAAAGATGCAAGCAGTAATAAGACCTAGAGGGGGGAATATTCGTTACTGACATGCACTTCTTTCAGTTTAAACCAGTTGTTTAAGCAATTTAAATTATCATTTAAGTTTAAAGTAAAATGACCTTATTTACCTAGTATTAGGTATACATTTATTTTTTTCACAATTTTCTCCGCATAAAAACTTAAAATTGTTCATTAAACATTGTTAAAATAAACTCCATTTTACAATAAACGACTTGTTTGACCAGAATTTATTTTGAAAATACAAAAATTTGAAAATTGAAAAATATTCGATATTTTTGTCCATGAGTGTAGTAATTTAAGCATCTCAGTTCATAGCTTATTTCTACCAGAATAAACGGTTTCTTAACTCACGTAGACATTTTTTATTATTTTATTTCATGCTTTACGTCTGATAAGAGAATTTCCATCATCTGGTCTTCTTGATCTGTTATTACTGTTATGATAGAAGTTGTTATAGTCAAATAGTCTTGTATATATTGTGTTAATATTGCTGGTATTTGATCGGGATCTACTGCCTTTTTGATATTATGTGTACTTAAGATATTGCAGGGGAGACCGGAGCACAGTGATCACATTTTTCCAAAACATAGCCCATCTTTTTTAACAGGTACTACGGTCTAATAGGCACCATCTAACACAAAAAATTGATATCTTGCATGTTAGGATAAAATCGCAATTTTATTTGAACAAAAGAAAACGAAATTATATGTCTACTGTGTCCCATACACTTTGCCGCACCGGTTACAGTGAACACAATTTAACTAGAGTGTATTTAGTTAATTAATTACTAAAAAGCAATACTGCAAATGGACACAATGCAAGTCGAAACAAAGTATCGGTCGACCGCGCAAGACATGGAGTGACAATCTTCTGGAGGCAGAAATTCGCCAATATACATGTGAAATTATTTATATAAAGAAAGAAGAAGAAGTGTTTAATTGACTTTACGAGTTTTAATCATTTTCCCACTTACATTTTTGTAAATTTTATTCAATATTCCCACTTGGTGGTGCTGTAGTTTGTTCAAATTATATTTTCATATAATAAACTGCGAGATATAAGTTAGGGAAATAGCTAAATATTAAATAAACAATAATACAACAATTATATAACTGTATAAATCAATTAAGTATCCACATCAACAATTACCACTATTTTTTTGACTTTTTTATTCAGAGAAATAAATAATTAAATTAAATTAGATTTATGCGTTCTTTCTAATTTATTAGCCCATAAAATAAAGCCGAAAAATCACTTAAAAAATCGAAAAATTACTGCGCTCCATTTTTTATCTGGAATATCTAGTGGAAGTCAATAGAAAGGCCGTATTATCTCGTGGTTATCGAAACTTTTACTGCCTCATGACATTTAAGCAAAAAAAGCTACTTTTTTCATTCATTTTAATATTGTGAAAAAACTACGCATTCTAGATAAAAACGTTCAACAGACAACTTTTTTGAAAATACTTTCTCTTTAAAATGAAATTTTCTAAATTAAAAAATGTTTATAAACAAAAAAGTTATTTCAAATTAAATTCGAAAGTAATCATGTCTTTCAATTGTTTATAACTATTAAAATAAACAATAAAAACATTCAAACTCATTTCATAATGTGAGTTTTTATGTAGTTACAATATTTTCGAAAGATGGTCAATCGGTTTTTTTTGTCTGATTCTCTTTATAAGGTCTCAATTTTCATGTTTTTTAAAAACTATAATAATTTTTAATTGTTTACATACAAATAATTGATGCAGAATGAAGTACCATTACCATTATATTGGCAATATCCCTAACTTATGCCGCACAGTATATTCATTCTTCATTCATGCTTCATATTTCACCTAATCTAGTTAACTTTCGTGTTTCAACTATTTTTTCCATATATGCACATTTTCTCTCACCATTAAACATGAATTATTTGATTTTTGTGTTCATTTGCGATATTTTTTTCTGTTTCGCATTTCACTTTAACTTAAAACACACACAACTGATGTTTTGGCACACTTCCTCACTATTTCTTACCTGGTTGTCCTCACATTCAAGTATATATGCGTTTTATCTCAAAAATTTCGTCTATTTGAGATCGACTTTGTCTATTTTGACATGCAACATCCAACAGATTATATATATTAGATAAAATATTTGTCTTAACTAAACAAATAGTACATTATTTAACTAATTAGATTAGATTGCTAGCATCGAGTTAGATTCTAACTCGATTATAGTAACTGATCTCCAATTATGCTGTTTAATGTATGCAACAACAAGCAAATTGTATATATTATATCAAAGACCTACCTTAATTAAATAAATAACAATACATCAGTCAACTAATCACTTAAGATTACTAGCAACCGACCTCTAATGCTGTCAATGTCATTAAAAAAATCCACAGATAAGATAAACAAATTCACGAGATATTTTGTAGAAAAACTATATTAACAACAATAAATAACTGTAGTGAATGATGCTTGTAATATTAACAAGTTTAAATAAAAAAATTACAAAGGTCAGTTGAATAATTGTGGACAACACAGGCGTACCAAGATTTTTTTATTTATGCTTATTTTATCATTTTTTAAGTGTCGTAAAGTTGGCAGTTTTTCCACTTAAAAAATATTGTAATAGGAGTTTTTTATAATTTCGTTTCAGTACACAAATTTACTGGAGATGGTGTGTAGCAGACTTAACCTTTAACTCGAAACATGGTAATTTTAGTGGTAATGCGAAACATATGGTCTATTAGACCAGAATAAATAAAAACTTAAATAAATCAAAATCAAATTAAAGTATTAAAAAAAAAACGTGGTACAGTAAACGGTACAGTAGACACGAGCTTTTAGAACAAAAATAACAACTTGGGCAAATATATTAAAAAGAACAAGAGCCGAAATAAAAAGCATTTACACAGTGGTGTATACAAACTTAAATGTGACGACTTCACAAAAACTTACATCGGTCAAACTGGTAGAGCTTTTAACAAACGTACAGCAAAACACAAAAAGGCTTTTGAATAATAGAAAAATAGATTCTACATACGCACTTCACCTTCTAGACCATCATCATTCTTTTAATGAGAAATACAAACAGTTTTCCCCTCCTCAACCAATTCAGTTAAATACTATAAAGTGTAAACACATACCAAAAATAGATCATTTGAGAAAGGCACTCTGCCGAAACAGCTGTAGTGATAAGATATAATAAATTTTGTCGAAGTTTTAAGTGTTTTATTGTTATACGAATAAAGAAATGTTTCTCAATATCTTTTCTTTCCTTGTTTCTTATTCTAGCATCTTTTGAATATATCTTTTTTCAGCATCTCAGCTCTTCTTATATATAAGTGAAACAAGAATTTTACATGTATTTTAAAGAATTGAATTTATTTTTATCATTTTATGTAAGTACAGAAAATAAACGAACTAAGTTTTGTTCATGTATACAAAATTATAAATAAAAATAGATTTTTAGTAAAATATTGATAATTGTTGTTAAAGTCTTTTTAAACCCAATCTCATACCATCGGCAGGCAGTAAATTAAAATTTCCTTTGGTTAACTGCGGAGGAATAAGGGTATCTACAATTGGTACTATCTCAAAGTGCTGCAAAATATGAGAAAATAATACCTTTATTTCAAGCAAGGCAAATCTGGCCCCTATACAATTCCTAGGACCTAATCCGAAGGGGAAATAAGTATATTCCTTGATTTTACCCCTGTTTTCGTCGTTAAATCTATTGGGATCGAACCGTTCTGGGTCCGGAAAGTATTTAGAATCGTGGTGGATCGACATAAGTGGAAGAATGATAATTGATCCTTTTTCGACGACTAAGGGTTCCTCATCTGGATTTTCTGGTTGTATGATGTATTCCTTGCTGCATTCTCTGTCAATACCGGGAAAAGCTGGCCACTTTCTTAAGCATTCTGGAAAAAAGATAATTTTTGTTTCAATACATTTGATTCCAAAAATAAAAATACCATATTGTTCTACATCAAAAAGTACTAGACCAAAAAAATTTTTATTCCCCTAGACCTAAACATAACCTAAAAATGTATGTACTAAATAAACAAAAACGAGATTTTTAAATAAAAAAAAAAACACCGAAAAATGCATAAAAAGTGATTTCTCTATATTTTGGTTATGATACTCCCCCTATAAAAATCTGAAAAAAATCATGGAGATCAAAAACTAATATATATTCTTTTTGGCGTTAAGCTCAAGCGAGTTCTATTTTAAACAAATTTTAAACATTTCAAAAAGGTAAAAAAATTAAATTTCACGCCAAAATTTTTGTAAAAAATACGTTGTAGGCAGTAAAAAACCTTGCAATCTGAAAAAAATAAGTTTGTGCGATAATTAGAACCAGAGATATTACTAAAAAACGAGAACACACGTTTTTTTAGGTTATGTTTGGTTATAGGAGCCCAAAATTTTATTTGGTATAGTACTTTTTGTTCCAGAACACAATAGTATCTAGACCGAAAATGATTTTTCTTTTTTTTTGACCTTGATGCCCCACCTATAAAAATGTCTCCCCACTCTTCCGCCAAAAATGTAAAAAATACCATGATGAAGACAAAATATCGTACAAACTGAAAAAAATAATGAGTTTGTACAATGATTAGAGCCAAAGATATTTATAAAAAACGAAAAAACACGTTTTAATTTTTTTTAAGATGATGTTTGGGTCTAGTGGCCTAAAAATTTTTTTGGTCAGATAAAAAGTCAGATAAAATAAATATAAGCTATCACAAATTAGCAAGAAAACGGTGCATTATATGAGCATCTTACCTGAAATAACCATATCCAAATACTTCATCTTCATCAACACTTGGTACGTCATTTTCCCTTTGCATTCTTCAAATCCTCGATTAATTTCTTCTCTCAATCTGGTTTGAATATCTGGATGGGTTGCTAACTCGTATGCAACGAAGCACATAGTGCTGGAAACCGGGTCAAAACCACCGATAAAAAAGAACAAGGAGTTTGAAATAATATCTTCATTTGAGATGTTTGTGTGAGCTTGTTTTTCTGAAATATGAAAGAATACATTAAATCTCTGACGTGATTGTCGAGTATCTTACCTCTGGTATATTCTTGAAATGTGGAATACTCAGTTTCAATGGGTGACTTTTTATCTTTGTTCTGTATACCTCTCTTTGCTTCGATTAGAAGATTCAACATATCAGTTCTAACGATATTTTCTTCTGTCCTTACTTTTATAGTGTTTTCAATGAGATCGACAAAGAATTGCCTCGGAGGACCATCAAGGAAATTAACTTTTAGGAGCTTAAAAAATAATCTAAGTTAGTATGAATCTCTTTAAGTATTAATATTATTTTTCCTACTATTTTATGTCTAAATATAAGGTTAAAGATTATACAAATAACAAAAAGTAATTACCTTAAAAATTTTTGGAATTGTTACAAATCCCATTAACTTGAAATTTCTCCGGAAAGTAGAAAAGTTCGAGATTTCTTTTCCCATTAAATAGAATTCATTATTAGGATTCTCCAAAGAATCTGTATGTATTCCAAAAGCAACGGAAGCTATAATATCGTTGGCATAACGAGTGGACAAGTCTTTAAATGCAACTTCAGTGATTTCTTGATTTTTCTTCAAGAAATGTTTTACCAGATTCTCAGAGCACTCTGTCATCAGATGGAACATCATCTTTATTTTGCTGCTGGTGAATAAAGGACTTAGTACCGCTCTCATTTGTTTCCATTTTTGATCTACAAGGAAATATGGCATACAAAAGTAAAAAAAGTCTTTTATAATTGAAGCGTTTATTTGAAAATCAACACATGTCCATTTTTTGCAAATTTGACTTTAATTTATGTTGTTCGCATAGAATGGTAATTTCTTCATCGACCTCACATATTCAGTTATGTAAAAATCCCAGTTGTCCGGAGTAAACTACATAGAAAATTCGGATAGTTTTAGAAAAACCACAGATGTCCATGTAGTTTGCTGTAAAACACTTGTCTCATCTTAGTTAACGGTCACCGCTAAGCGTAAATGATCTTGTATATAAAATTACCAGTTGTGTGGGTTCTTTATTAATAACAGGTGATGTTTGTTTCTTTTGTATTAGAAAAATAGTTCAGCATGGCGGAAACTGTTTAACACAATGCCTCTAATGTTATAGATGATAGCATTTGTGAAATTCGAACTACACATCAACCAGGAAAACGGGAAAGAAAAGTTTATCGAAGGAAAACCATAAAGCAAGCTAAAATACATGGAGTTGGCATAAAGGTGATAAGGATGTTTTAGCCCGAACAACAGCAAATGACTGTAGGTAAGTTTTTCGATAATAACAAGTTGTTTTCTCAATGCTTATGACTTCAATCTTGTTGTAGGTGTAAACGTTACCGATGCTTCTATGTAATAACACAGGAACAACGTTTTTACGTACTGAATATGTTTAGAAATATGAAGACCAAAGATGAGCAGGATTCATATTTATCAAGCCTCATTAGCGTTAGTTCTGTCAAGAGACGACGAAGTCGTATTCCACAAGTTGCTTTTCCTAACCACAGTAGTGACAGCGGAAATAAAGATACAAAGTTTCGAAATTCAAAATTCAAACAAAATTGTACAATTACTTTAATATCCACATTCCTTCAAATGAATATTTTAGTAAAAGTTAGATTTAAAATAAATTGAAACTGGGCAGCTTTTCTTGATTTGCCAAAATTTTAATTTTTGGACAAGTGTTGTTTTTCAAAGAATCACTTCCATTTTATTATAATTAAATAGTAATGTTTAAAATAATCTATTACCTCTTAATGAAAGAAGATGTTTTGACCAGAGAGGATCAGCACCTTGTGGTATAAACGTTCTATGGTTAACAAAATGGCCAAAATCCTTAACAGTTATCTTTTTTAATAACTTTGGGTCCTTTATCATCAAAGAAGGTGTTGTATATTTATAGAATCCTATATATCTGTAACAAAATCATACATTAACAAATCTTTCCTCATTCACAGTTCGGGAGAGACCTCACATGTTACAAGAACATCTATTCCCAGTTCAGTTTTTTCCCTTTAATTTTTTAAACAAACAATGACATGTTAGAAATACTGGATGAATAATATTTCCTACCTAGCGTTTGATGCCATATTGTAAGCATTTTCAAGCACTTCAAACATGTTTTCAAGTCTTAGAAATAATTTCCATTGATTTCCTAGTAACCAGATTGCTCCCTCCTGGAAAATTACTCCTCTTTTCTTCCAATAACTCAATGGTTTGATAGCAGTATAGTAAAAGAGGACTACTGCTATCAACAATAATATTAACGACAACATGGTTTATTTTGTACTCTGAAAAAAAAAAATTAAGACAAATTGTGACGATAAAATTAACGTTATGGATAGGATTGACTCTTTTGCCTACGGAGCATTGTTACAAATAATATATAAATCAGTTTCCTGATTTTTATAGTTCGGTTTAATGTAGAAACAATATTAATATCGAAGTCCTCTTGTCTTAGTTGTGCTTAATAAGAATTTATTAACATTTTTATACTTCTTCTTCTTCAGTGCCTTATCCGGTCCGGATGTTGGCGATCATCAAGGCTATCATGGTTTTGTTGACTGCTCTGCGAAACAGCTCCGTAGAGGTCATCCCAAACCATTTTCGGAGGTTTTTTAACCACGAGATACGACGGCGACTCACTCCTCTCCTGCCAAATACTTTACCCTGCATAACGAGTTAAAGAATTCGATATTTTTCTTCGTTCCGCATCACGTGCCCGAGGTACTCAAGCTTACGTTGTTTCGCTAAATTAAGCACTTCTTTTTCTTTTGTCATGCCCTGTAGGACCTTAACGTTGGTGACATGGTCCACATACGATATTTTTATACGCGGTGGGAAAATACATTCCCACCATTAAATACTCGCTATACGGGCTATTAGAACGTTTGCAAGAAGTCGGTTTAGATGGAAAAGACATCAAATTCTTAAAAAACTTGTACTGGAACCAAAACGCCAGAGTTAGGATCGAAGGTTCCACATCCGCAGAAGTAGAAATTAGGAGGGGAGTTAGACAAGGATGTGTTCTGTCGCCTCTGCTGTTTAATCTTTACTCCGAGTTTCTATTTAAAGAAGCATTGGAAGATTCCAAAGATGGAGTCAAGGTGAATGGCGTAAATATCAACAGTATCAGATACGCCGATGATACAGTGTTAATTGCGGATTCCGACGTAGGTCTACAACGACTCATCGACAAGACCAACTCGACCTGTGAGCAATTTGGTATGAAAATAAACATTAAAAAAACCAAAGTGATGTCAATCCAAAAAAACCAAAACGTACCTCAACCTTGCACAATAAATGGGCACATTTTAGAACAGGTCAATAGATTTAAGTACCTGGGATGTTGGATCGATAGCAGCCTAAATCCTGATCTAGAAATAAGATCGAGAATAGAACAGGCCAGAAAATCTTTCGAAAAAATAAAAAAACTGCTTTGTGATTCTCGAATAAAACTCGAAATTCGACTACGTTTATCAAAATGCTACGTTTGGTCGACTCTTCTATATGCAGTTGAAACGTGGACCCTAAAAACATCAACCGTAAATAAATTGGAGGCCTTTGAAATGTGGATCTACCGGAGAATGCTCAAAATTTCATGGACATCGCATACCTCAAACGAAGAAGTGCTGCATAGAATAGGCAAGGAAAGAGAACTTTTTAACACAGTAAAAGTTAGAAAAACATCATACCTAGGCCACATACTGAGAAATAATAAGTACCAATATGCCCAACTTATAGTGAAAGGAAAAATCGAGGGAAAGAGAGGCCTAGGAAGGAAAAGACTATCGTGGCTCAGAAACATCCGACAATGGACAGGGCTAAATTTTGAACAGCTAATAAGAAGAGCTGAAGATAGAGAAGATTTTAAAATTGTAGTAGCCAACCTCCATTGAGGAGAGGGCACTTTAAGAAGAAGAAGAAGATACGGACGATGGGAATTAGAATTTCCAAACCGTATCAGTGCTGCCATCTTTCCAAATATCGGTAAAGTATCCCTGCATTAGTCTACATGGTTAGAGACGTAATATGTACAAATGTTAATTAGCATTTAAGTGACAGTTCAGATTTTATCATCATATTGAGATTTGTTTTGTACAGTTTCATAAGATTTAAATTCGTAGATTAATAATTAGGTAAGTAATAAGGTTTATTTTGTATAGATTATGTAATATATCGAATATTTATCATTATTACTTATTTATAAAATCAAGTTAGATATTTTGAGAAGTTTTACAATGCGACATATTAGTGGGAAATACACTTCCCACTGCTCAAAATATTAATGTGCAATTGTTTTAAGCATGCTTACAAAATACTAGCAAATATTCTCTACGAAAGGCTACAAGTTTACACTCTCAACAGGCCAGATTTACTCTAGAAAAATCAACAATTGACCAGATTCATTCAATAAGACAGATTCTCGAGAAAACATTAGAAATTAAAATTGAAACCCATCACCTATTCGTCCACTTCAAGACTGCATACAACAGTGTCAAGAGAACAGTACTATACCAATTAATGCGTGAGTTTTTTATACCAGAAAAACTTGACGAGAACTTTAACGAGAACGACAATGTTTAACTTAAAAGCCAGCGTTTATCACAGGTTGAAAATTCTCGATACTTTGAGATTAAGGATGGACTCAGACAAGGTGATGCTCTGGCTTGCTTTCTATTTAACATTGGCTTGGAAAAAGCAGTCCGAGATACACGAATTAGAGACAGCGATTTACAATAAATCGATACAAATCTTAGCATACGCTGTTGACATTGACATAAGCGAGATGCTGAGCATATTTCATAGAGTTGAAAACGGCGGCGAAACAGGTCGGTCTAGTCATCAACGAAGACAAAACCAAGTACATGTTGGTTACTGAGAATCCTATAGCAAATGAGGAACGGGAAACAGCATTTGGAAGTCATATCTTTGAACGTGTTGACAGCTGACTACTACCAATAAAACAAGCGAAGAAATTAAAAGACGAATAAACCTTACAAATAGGGCATATTATGGACTCCAAAAACAATTCCACTTAAGAAATATACAAAGAAAAACTGCTGAGGCCGGTCCTCATATATGGGGCAGAAACATGGACTCTAACGCAGAAGGATGAAAGACTTCTGGGAATATTTGAGCATAACATACTCCGCAAAATATTTGGAGCTATAAACGATCAAGGGCAGTGGCGCAAAAGATTTAATTTGGAATTATACCAACTCTTTAATGAACCAGAAGTCGTAACGTTCATTAAAACACAGCGACTTAGATGAGCCGGACATATAATACGAATGCCTGACAATATGGTCCCTAAAAAGATAACGATAAGAACACCTATAGGAAGAAAAAGCAGAGGCCGACCGCGAATTAAATGGTTAGATGGAGTTGAGACCGGCTTAGGGATACTAGAGATCAGAAGCCACGTTGCCAGAAACCGAACAGGATGGCAACTAATCTTAGAGCAGGCCAGGATCCACAGAGGATTGTCGAGTCAAAGATGACGATGATAAATTTTTAAGCGGAAATGTATTTTTCACTGGAACTGTTTCTGTCATCAACTAATCAACCCATTTCTTGCAGTTATGTGGAATCTGGATAATCCTTAATATGTGAAGGCTGTTATAAAATACTTGTACAGCCTACTTGACAATAGAATCATTTCCGATCAAGACTGTGATGATGACGCTGAACAAGAAATGAAATAACTGGATTGCACCGCACTCTGAAAATAAATAGACGCTGTTGCGCAAGTAGTGGTGATATTAGTAAGTAAGATCCCACTGCAAAATCACTATGTTCATAACGTAATTAATCAAACTCACATTTTTACATTTATTTAAGAATAGGAGAATACATTAATAATATGCTGCCAGTCAAAAAGTGGACGCAAACACTTTTAATTAAATGGAAATTAATTTTTGAACAAATATTTCGATTATTCATTAAAAAAATACGCTGCTCATGACGTATATGCTACGATTATTAATATCAAATTAAAGCTAATTAAATTTAATATGATGATATAAGGTATAAAAATCAAAAAGAGTTAGGACAAACAAACCAGAGTTAATGGATATTTATTAGAGACCCAAAATAACGCAGAAAATCACAGAATAGAGAGTTAGATGGTTAGGATATGTTTTACAAATACTTAAAGAAAGAACTGTTCTTAGAGTTCTATAAGCAGGAGAATAATTGAAGCAAAGAAGAGGAAGACCACGAAGAAAGGGTTTAATGCCCTCAGGATCGACATAGAAGAAATGGGAACAAGAAATTGGAAAGTACAAGTGAACAACCGTAAAAAGTGGAAAAAACTATTAAGACTATCGAAGCCAAGGGCCTCTATAGGGTCTGTAGTACTGTTATTACCTTGTAATCTTAAATTCATGTAGGTGTATCTTTTATCTTACCTATTTAATACAGATTTTGTCTATTGTGATATGGGACATAAAGTAAATTGTGTATTTTAAAATCTATAAGACTTACCTTAACTAAACAAGTGACAGTGCATCATTCGACTAATCACTTTCTAATACTAATTCAACCTCGAAAGTTATTAATGCTATTCGAAAAACATTAGAAAGAAATTTAACATAAACATAAAAATAGTTTACTTATATCATTAACACAGGAATATTGGCATCTGATTATTATAGTTAATTTACACCAAAATTATCAATGATCAATTAGAGAAAAGAAAAATGTTTCAAAGAATTTTTCCTAATTTTTGCTATTTTACTCTTTTCTTTGTAGTTTCATTATTATCACCGGTTTAATGCAGGTTTTTTTATCAGTGCCTATTCTTTTAATATATATTACAACAAGCTTCCATTAGGTATCTGAGTCTACTTCTACTACTCATTGTTGAGTTTCGGTTCCTTCGGAAAACTGCATTTATGTTTTTTTTTTACGATGAGGTAGTCCTTCCTAGGTAGTTGTTGTAGTATCTCTTCTGATAAGTCAAATCTTGAAGCCTTGTTGAGATTGATATTGTTCTTAATTAATTTGGTTACTTATTTAGGAGAAGTAGGTTTTGTTATTCCTTGATCAGTATTGTTCACATCGTGTTCAGTGCTCTCATCATCATCGTTTTGGGTTTGATGATTTAGAGTTTAGAGTTTATTTATTTAACTACATAGCAGATACAAATACTGTTTGTAATAGGTACACTTCTGAATAAAATTGTTATAACAATAAAACACTGAAAACTTTATTTTCAAAACTTCCACAGAATTTATTATAATTTTTTTAGCACTACAGCTGTTTCGGCAGAATGCGTTTCTCAAGTGATCTATTTTTGGATATGTTTACAATTTATAGTATTTAACGAAATAGATTGAGGAGGAGAGAACTGTTTGTGTTAAGTTGGTCATTCAGAATTATGTCTGGGTTTTTTTTAAACACTCATTCGTCTCAGACTCGCCACCCATCTACTCATTAACCTCTATACACATAAACCCATATAGTTGCACATTATTTGAAGAGCAACACTTGCAGAAATCAGTTGACTTATTTTAGTCAGCCTCCCATCGTCGTTGATTTTTGTAGAACCGAGAGGGTCAAATCCTATGTGGACCTGCTTTCTGTGGAACCAGCTGTTGGAACAGATAAGCTTGTGTTAATTTTAAATTCATATAAATACATGTAAATCGTTTTATATCTCTAAATTGTTGATACTTGTTTTATATGCATATAATCAAGTAAACTTACTAATCTTTTTCATAAATAGAGAAGGGGCAATTAAAGTTTATATAGGTTGTTGAATAAGGGAGGGGAAAATTTAATGCGTTTTTTTTAATAGATATAAATAAAAGAAGTAGAGAGCGTCTGAGTAGTGAGTAGATAGTGAATAGAACTTGAAGAAATTAGGAGAGCCCTTTGTTCACCTTTGGACCCAGAAGGCTGGATGATGAGGAAAGATAAGTACGTATATATTTATTGCCAAGTTCGATATCCATTCTATGTACCCCCTCTTTTCTAGTTTTTCGAAGCTTCTGCAACAAATACCTTAAATAGAATTGGTGATATAATCTGAACTGGTTATATACAACGACAGTTTTGTAAATATATTTTAAATCGGAATGTCTGTTTTATTCTGAATTTGTACATCTTCTATTTTTGTTATAGAAGATGTACAGATTTTATTAAATGTATCTCAGGAAGATCTATATGTCTAAAATCATATTGAACGTAGTTTCAACCATGTGTTATTTTAATTAATGGGATTAGGATATCGCCTCTTCCGTTTCTTAGTCCCAGTTCTGAGGACCACAATTAATCTGAAAAGGTCGCAGTGGAATAGGCCGAAATGCACCTCTCTTAATCTAATCTAATCTGCTCCCAGTTCATATGTACCAAAACTATCATCACATCTTCCCTTGCCTACTTCTGCGTTAAAGTAACGTATCAAAGATAAAATCTTCTTGTTAGTTTGATTTTGAATGACATTTTGATTTCATACAAAGAGAGACTAACTGAAACTGCCTGAAATAATTACATAATACGATGCAAAGGAGAAATTCTGCCTGGAGGAATAAATAATAAAATGTATGAATTTTTTTTATAAAAATGTATTTATTAAATATAAAAAATAAGTAAAACTGTTCCCTAATAGAACCTGTGTCACAAAAATATTATTAAATCAAAAAGCAAAATTCTATCATTTTTTAATTTTTTTAAGTCCTAATATCATCCCGTCTTCAGCAGCAAGGTTGAAATTTTTCTTGGACAACACAACCGGTATAGTTGAATTTTTCGTTGGAACTATTTCAAAGTTGTGTAATAAATAAGCGAACAATGCTTTAGTTTCAAGCATAGCAAACCTGGAACCTATACAATTCCTGGGCCCTAAGCCGAAAGGCAGAAATGTGTAGGGGTCGATGGTTTCTTTGTTTTCGTCACTGAATCTTTCAGGGTCGAATTTATCTGGATTCGGGTAGTATTTGGGGTCACGTTGAATCGACATTATAGGAAATACTAATATTGTACCTTTTTCTATTACTAGGCGAGTTTCGTTTGGATTTTCCGGTTCTATTACGTATTCCTTGTTGCAAACTCTGTCTACTCCTGCGAAATTGGGCCATTTTCTTAAAGATTCTGTAACAATAAAATGTATCGTTTAAAAAATCCAACATATGTAATAGAATGTTCAACAAGTTTTGCGGTTCGATAGAGAGGGCGTTGCTAGAAGCTTAATTTTTTTTTGTTATTTTGGTACACTCTGCATATAAACATAATATGTGAAGTTTCATTTTAATCTGTCAATTCATTATTTGTTTAGATGCCTTTTAGTATCGACGTGGCACCGTATTTTTTTAAATTGAAAAAATCAAAAATCGTGCTGTGATTTAATTTGTATTTTTGAAAAGTTTAAGAGAAAAGGAAATTTTTGAACGAATGCATCTCATTGGGTAGTGTAAGCAATATTTTGACTGAAGTTTTGGGTTTTAGAAAGCTGTGTTTAAAATGAGTGCCGCATTCGCCCATAAATTAACAAAAACATATTCGAATGCGACTTTCTCAGCAACATTTACAGCATTTTGGAAAGGATAAAGTAGATTTTGTTCATCGATTCATCGGTATGGATGAAAGTTGGGTCTATCACCATAATACTGAATCAATACAAGAGGATGTGGTGGAAGAGTGGTGTGAACATGGCTTCGGCTCAGAAACGAAAAATCGGCCAAAAAGATGTTATCATCATTTTTTTGGGATGTGAAAGGAGTTTTGTTTCTATTACAACCTTTTCGACCAGCTGAAGAAAACAAATCGTAAAAAATAAATCGTAAAATCGAAAAGTAAAGTATCCAATGTATATCGAAATTAAAAACTGGTCTAAACACCTTGCTTAGATTATTTTTATAAAATAAAGAATTGATAGTAACCGAATATTCTTAAAAACATATTTAACATAAGTTTTAAATAATTAAATTATAAACAATGATTTATGTAAACATTTTAAAAGAATCAGACAATATTTGTAAGAACCGTGTCAACCCTGTAATTTAAGCCCCAAATGAATTCTGATTTACGCTCAGCTCACGTCTATTGCCATTCTGGTCCTAGTGACTTTTTAAATAAAAAAATAATACTAATAAATAGAGTAATATATAAGAAAATTACCAGAAGTAACCATATCCAAATATTTCATCTTCATAACTGTCTCGTAGTTTAATTTCCCATTACACTCTTGGAAACCTTCATCAATTTCTTCTCTTAGTCTGGTCTGGATGTCTGGATTTACAGCCAGTTCGTAGGACATAAACGACATCAAACTGGATACTGAATCGAAACCAGCGAAGAAAAAGATAAGTGCTTGTGCTGTAATGTCTTCGTTAGTTATTTCATTTACAACTGCAGGCGGTTTTCCTGGAACAAATTGGAAGTTGTAGAAAAATAATTTGTATTTTTTTGTCTCTCTTTTGTCATACATACCCAAAAGTTCTTCTTTAACAGTAGCAAATCCTGTATCCAGAACATTATGATCATCTTTGTGATGGTTTCCTTTTTTAGCTTCTAGTAACAAATGGATCATATCGGGTCGTACAATATGCTGTTCTTCTCTTGTTTTTAAAGTTTTGTCTATAAGATTAATGAAAAAGTTTCGTGATGGACCATTGAACAGTTTAACGTCGAAAAACTGAAAAAAATTACTTTATTATTACAGACGGTAGCAAATAGGGAAGTAAAGCGTACTGTAGCCGCAAGAGATATCCAAAGGGTTTGTAATGGACAAAAGACTCAAACAAGGATGCTGTCTATCCCCGACTTTGTTTAAGATCTACTTGGAGCAAGCGCTGAAAACGTGTAAAGGAAATGAGAATAATGAGTCTTGGCTCAGGACTACGAAGATCTAGAATATATGACACGAAAACTAACAAGACAAAGAAATATCAGAAATGAGGCTTAGAATATAAAAAAAAAACAAAAAACATGTGTGTAGGAGGAGAAAAACAAATCTAATTTTGGAAGAGCAGCACCAACAAATAAATCACTGTAAAATGTATAAATATCTAGGCGTACACATAACCAATGATGGCAATTTGGAAGAAGACATTAAATACAGAAATAACCAGAGAAGACAAGTTATTCGGAAATTAAACAATTATGGGATAAACCAATTTCAAAATAAAATAAACACAAAATCTATAATAGCATTGTCAAAAGCACTGTTACATATGAAACCGAAGTATGGCTACTGAAGGAGATAGTCATAAAAGCTTTGGAAGCAACAGAAATGGATTATTGGAGGAGAGCCACCAGTAAATTAAGATTAAACAGAGTAAAAAAAACGAGAGAATTCAAGAAATCGTGGGCGATAAACATACCATAACACAGGACATTAGAATCAACCAATTAAGAAGGTACGGAAACGTACAAAGAATGGATGAGAGCAGAATCGCAAAAAAAAAGTATTAAACTAAACACTGCAGGGAAGACGGAAGATCGTAAATCGAGATTAAGTGGAGAGAAGAAGTCGACAAGGACACAGTTCCAAGACAAAAGCTATGAAGAAATATAGGAGAGAAATGGATTGCTGAGAAGTACGTAAGGCTCGTGAGGAATATATATGGGGGAGCATACACCAAAGTAAGGATTTGTGTCGGATTAACTGAAAGTTCTTCAGTCACGGTTGGTTTGCTTCAAGGTTCTTCACTGAGTCATTACCTTTTTTACTTAAGGAAGGAGGCTCCTTGGACAATGCTTTTTGCAGATGATATCGTGTTGGTGGATGAGAGCAAAGAATTGTAAGAGGAGAAGGTGCAGAGGTGGAGCATGGCTATTGAAGAGAGAGGACTTAAGATCAGCAAAAACGGAGTATATGTGGTTGAGTGGAATAGGAAGATTGGGGACATTGAATTGCTTTGAGAAAAACTAGGCCCAATAGAAAAATTTAAACACCTTTGCACATACATAACGGAAAATGGGAAAATTCTAAAACCTACATGGACTTATGTCATCCAGCTATGGGGTTGTGCTAGTTAGAGTAATTTAGATATCATCTAGCGATTCAAAACCAAGTGCTAAGGAGCACTTGCAATGCTCTTTGGTACTATAACAACAGGGACCGTACCAAAGGGACCTATAAAAGGATAGTGTTAACAAGACCATTAGAAAATTTGCCAAGAGTCACGAACGACTTCTTCAACATGTTAATATTAAGGCTATCCAACTCCTTGACAATACGAATCTGGTTAGAAGACTCAAGAGGAAGAAACCCGTCGAGTTAGTTAAGTGAAAAGCAAAATAAACTGCAAATGATGGTACTGGTTAATATTTGTGCAGTGAATTAACATAATTTAAAGGAAACTAGTGAGTTTGCCCTTGTAGTAATAGTTTTTAGTGTTTAATAATAATTTAGGCTAGAAAAAAGTTGCTTCTAGATCATATTGTTTGATCAGATTGTAATGTTCTTAAGCATCTTATTGGTGTTTATTAAAAACATAAAATTCTAACCTTAAGTATCTTCGGCATAAGCAAGAACCCTAAAATTCTCGAAATCATACCAACAGTAGTAAAATCTGTAATTTCTTTGCCCATTAAATAGAATTCATTGTCTTTATTCTTCAAAGAATCTGTATGTAGTCCAAAAGCAGTCGTGGCGATAATATCATTGGCAAAACGAGTAGATACGTCCTTGAATGCAACCTCTACGATGTCTTCGTTTATTTTTGAGAAGTGTTCTACCAAATTTTGGGCGCAATCGGCCATGAGCTGGTACATCATCTTCATTTTACTGCTTGTGAAAGATGGACTTAGGACAGGTCTCATGTCTCTCCATTTTTGATCTGAAATAAAAATCCATAACATATATACACATATACATACAGTAAAACATATATGCATGGTTGTATTTTAATACTAGAGCCTTTAAAAGAGATTCTAATCTTTAAAAAACTATTTTGGAACCTACCTGTGAGAGCAAAGAGATTTTTAGACCACAAGGGATCAGCTCCTTCTGGAATTAACGGTCTGTGATTCACAAAATGATCAAAATCTTTTACGGCCACTTGCTTCAGAAGTGCTGGGTCCTTAATTAATAAAGTTGGTACAATAAATTGATACATTCCAGCATATCTACAACAGAAATGTGTTTACAAAATCAAAGATCGTTGGGTTAAATATAAATATATCTCAATACATATATCTATTAATTTTACTTATTGTGTTACCTTCCATCTGTCAATTGGTAGCCTCTCTCGAAAAACTCATATATATTTTCTAGTCTGAATATTTGTTTCCATTGATCTCCAAAAAACCATACTGGATTTGACTGTACTACTCCTCTGTCTTTCCAGTAGCTCATAGGCTTAATCGCAAAATAGTAGAAGAGAACTACTGCTGCGAATATTAAGACTATTTGCAACATTTCGCCTCTAAAAATGTACAATCTAAAATAAAAAATACCAATTAACAACAATATTCTTTTTCTTAAAGTGTCGCCTTCTATCAGAGGTTGGAAATCATCATGATTATTTAAACTCTCTTCATTGTTGCTCTAAAAAGATGGTTAGACGAGAAATTAATTCATTATCTCAGATTGCCAGACCCTGAAATTCATTTCCCTTTAACGCCACGCTTCCCTAAATTTTTTCATGCACGTTATTCTGCAGAAGCTGGTATTTAGTCCAGCTATCCATTAGAAATAAGCTATTCCCGTGATTGACCCAGCCAGATATCTGACAATTTTTTTGAGTTTTATAGATCTCAATAACTCAAACTACTGAACTGTTACCTTCCTTGTATACCGTAGGCCCTAGATATAGCAGAATACCCTGCTATTCTCCCAAAGCCGCGCAGCGGTATAAAACGGGAGATTATTATTATTAACCCAAACTTCTATATTTCATGCAGTGGGTTCAGTGGACTTGTTAAATTATTTGGTCATAATTTAAGATCAAAAATGTATCATTTTAAGAACTTTCGTCTACCAGTAAAACGTAAAACATTTTGAATGGATAAAACGCCTTTAAATTTTTAAAATAGCGATTTATCAATGTTGATTTACTAATTTGTTTCCTAGAAAACTATAAAAAACCTAAGAATCCTTAATTTTTAATAAATGTTAATAACTACCGTAAAAATAAACCTACAACTTTGATATTGTATGGAAAGTTTGGTCTTGTAATATGAAAAATGTGGTTAAAATTTCAGAGTGATTCATCAATTATATAGTTTAAAAGTTATTCATAACAATTTTTTTGCAATAACATAAATAAAAAAAGGAACTTACAATGATTCTACGGGAAGCAAGAAAGAGAGAGATAGAGAGAGATATATATTTTATCAAAGTAATTAAAAAAATAAAGTTAGAAAAAACGACTTCCAACACTGTAAAACTTAATTGCCAAAAAATTGCAATTTTTTGCTTATAAACATTTAGAATAACATTTTGGCTATTTCTTTTGAAAAAATTATTTTTTTATATTCTAAAAGCTGGAAATTTTTCAAAAATTAAAAAAAACTTATCCTACGATAATATTATTGATGAAGTTTAATTTATTTTGACCTTTCGATTTCCGAAGTAAAAATCGGAACGCGGCTAATTCCCTTTAAATTCATTAGGTCAAACCACATATTGATAAGGTAGGAAAAAAAATTAAAACAAACTACTATTCAGAAACATTTCTCCTGATTTTTTATTATAGACCAAGCTACATCTTTTAACGCGGGAATAGGTATAGTTTGACAACTATTACAACCTTATTTTGGGTACGGATAAAGTATTTGTTCTTCGATTAGAAAACTGCTGAAGAACTAACAAGCAAAATATGTAAAAATCAGAATCCAATAATAAGATCTGAAAATATCATCATCATCATCATTCTGGCTTTATAATCCTGCATGGATCCTAGCCTTCTCAATAATTTCTCTCCAGTCGTCCCTATCCATCGCCTTCTTCCGCTAAGCCCGTATTCCCATATTTCTCATGTCTTTATCGATGTTATCAAGGAACCTTGTTCTGGACCTCTTCTTCTCTGACCAATGGATCTATTAAGAAGCGTTTTTCTAGCTGGGCCATTTTGTTCCATCCGCATTACATGCCCTATCCATCTCAGACATCCTCTCTTAATATGTTTTACGATATCAGGTTCCTGGTATATTCTATACTTTTTGTTAGAGTCCAGGTTTCTGACCCATATTTTAGGACTGGTCGTATTATTGTTTTTTACAATCTTTTTTGGATTTTTCGATATAATTGTGGATTTAAGGAGGAGATTGAGCCCTAAATAGCAACTATTGGCCGTGCAAATTCTGCGATAGTATTGTTTTTAGAGTTAAGGAGCGCTCCTATGTATACAAATTCGTTCACTGCTTCGATGACGTCGTTTTCTACAACAAGTCGTCGTAGGATTTGTGGCTGCGTGCTTATTTTCATATACTTTGTTTTGTTGGTATTTATTATTAAACCTATTTTTTAGCTGATTCTTTTAATGCTACATACGCCTTTCGTACAGTGTTTTTCGTTTTCCCAACAATATTAATATTATCAGCATAGGCAAGGATTCTGCACTGATTTATTATTATATTGAACCAATGGTGGTGTTATGGTGGTGTTCTTCATTTACATTTTGATTCCTTAGTATGTTGGTGATGTTTTCCGAGTACCGATCTGCAATTGTCGGATCTCTAAACTTTTGCACATTCCAGTTTTTTCTATCCATTTTATTTTCTTTATTGGTGTTTGAAATTCTAGCTCTTAATATTGAGATCAGTAGGTAATGATCTGAGTCTATGCTGGCGCCTCTATAACTTCTGCAGTTTATTACGCTTGTTCCATGCCATGAATCTATTAAGATGTGATCAATCTGACTCGTTGCTCTTTCATCAGGAGAGGTCCAGGTTACATTGTATATGTTTCAAAATATGTGCTAGCGACTGTCATATTAAGTGCTGCTGCTAAGTTTATTAGTCGTAATCCATTATCGCTACTGATGTGTAGGCTATGCTTTCCTATCGTGGGCATGAAAACTCACTCTCTTCCTATTCTTGCGCTTATGTAACCTAATACAATCTTAATGTAATTTCTGGTCTATCTTCTATAGGCACTGCTCTAGGTCTTCGAAGAACTGTTCTGTTACCTTTGGTTTGTAATTAGTTGGGGCATGTGCATTGATCTGGATATATACAAAATTGGGTTGAGTTTATCGAAAGTACAAGCTGAATATGGCCGCAAATGTCAACCATGAAATAAAAGATTTAGGTTTGGCAGTGTTGGGATGTTTTTAAAATGCGTATGTTGTATGCTTCAAATATAAACAGAGAAAGCTTTTAAAAAGTACATTTTGATTGTACTATTTTATGGATTCTGTAATTTTGAATTTATATCAATCAATAACGAGTAAATATTTGTCTCTTTCGAGATTAATTGCAAATATCTGTTGCAATCTATCAACTGCTGCTCTGACGGTTGCCAAATCTATCCCCTACTCTATCAAAGGGCAATTGCCAAAAAAATTCTTATTATTAACTGCAATTAATCTCCAAAGAAACAAATAGTTACTCTTTTTGTTTTATATAAATCAAAAATTGCAGAATTCATAACATAATATAATCAAAATAAACTTTTCTAAAGCTTTATCTCTTTATATTTGAAGCTACAGCATATACATTATAAAAACATGGAAACACTGCTAAACCAAAATTTTTGTTCCATGTTTGCATTTGCAGCTATAATCAGCTTGTACTTTCGATAAACTCAACCCAAAATTGTATAATAGTTTAAAGTTGTTTTTTCATTTATAACTCTCTAAGATTTGCTCTTACTACCCGATTACTCTTAATATGAGACTTATTTTTAAAAATTCATATTGGTGTATGAAAACTAAAAATTTGTATATTATTTAAAATGACGTTTAGTTCGTTTCTTAATTGTTATAAACAAATTAGCTGTGAATTAAAAAACACTAACCTTTGCTCTACCTATATACTCGTAGAACAACTTAATTTATGTAACGTTGTCAGCTTTTCTAAAATAAAAAATGATTATATCTACGAGTAACAGTTTAAAAAGTATTCAAAATAGTTAGAAGTTAAAAATGACTGTAAATTTACGATCTTGCATTAAAAACATGATTCTTTACAATTTTATGTACCTAAATAGTATAACTTTTAACTTTCATATGGTACATATAGAATTACCGTATCTTTAATATTTTCTGATTAATGTCAAAAAATGTTGAGGATTTGTTAGACACTACAAGACCAAACTTTGGACCAAATATCAAAGTTGTAAGTTGATGTCTACAAGACTTCACGATTTTGCGTGAAGTTTTTGGAACAACTTAATTTTACAACTTTTAAAATAAGCCATTTTGAAGTTTTTTTATGTGTTAAAAAACATAATTTTAGGCAATGTTTCAAATATTATTCTTTTTAATAGTAATTATAAATTCGAAAATATCGCAGCGTCTGCACTAAAAAAAACCCAATTTTGTACAGGAAACGGAATTCTGTGTTTGTTTTCTTTCTATAAAACTATGGAACTATAGAAGCCTGGAGTAGGTATACCGATTTATACTAAAAGAATCTTAATATCGTTAATTGATTTCTAGTTATTTGTTATATTCGGAGTGTCAATTGTAATAATAGTGTAAAATAATATAACCAATAAATGTACCTACTTAAAATAATCATATTGTTGGGACAATTGTAAAAATTACTTAAATGCTTTATTTAGGTAAGTACTTCCTCTAAAATTTTTAAGATCGTCATTAACCTATAAATTGGTTTTATTGGTAGAAAAGACTTACCTTTTGATATTATCACTTTTGATTTCAAAATATTTCACAATGATCGTCTATTTACCTCAGATAATTTATATTAAAAACTGATAAAACAATCAAATTACAAAACAAACAAGTTTACATGACCTTCAACGAGTTCCCAATCCCCAGGTTATGTGTACTAAAAGATTTGACGGTGATGATCCTTGAACTTATTAGCTTGCTAAAAAAAAACTTAAGTCAAAGCCATTTGACTACGGGTTGATGATTATAACTTTTCACAAAGTTGCAAAGTTAAAATTTCACTAAATATTCCACTGAATATGATTATATTTCACTGAATTGCAATAAAAGATGTTCATCATATAAGAAATTTCCAAAACCACAAAAACCAAACAATTGATTTCTTAAGAAAATGACGATCTCTTCTTTTAAATAATATTATGTGGATGGGAAATTTAGACGATTGGTTAAAGGAGATATTAATTTATTAAAAAAAAATCCGGTAAAAATAGTAATAAGGTCAAAACAATTGGAAGCGAGGCTGGTGACGCAATTCTTGATTAAATTGAAAAGCAAACATTGTGTATTTCTCATTTTTCTAAACTCATTATTGTTCTGAAGCTATTTTCGTGACATGTTAAAGCAATTACTATTTTAATGAAAATAAGTCACAATTGAAGTTTAAGATAAGTTTATTGACATTTCAATTTCCAATTCGGAAATCGTTTTCGAAACACAAATATTAATAAATTGATTTATTATTGTTTGTATTTTGAGAACGATTTCCGAAGTGGAAATTGAAACGTCAATAAACTTATTTGAAACTTCAATTGTGGCTTATTCCCATTAAAATAGTAGTTGTTTCTAAACTCATTTATAACAGCAACATAATAGTACACAACTTGACATAACTAGGCGAAACTGTACCACTCGAGAACATAATACCCGAACATCAGTTTGGTTTTCGTCAAAAATAATCAACAATCCAACAGTGTAATAGAATAGTAAATAAAATCAGGAAAAGTTTGGAAGAAAAAACTATGTATGCCTCAGTATTTCTCGATCCAATGCGGAGTTCCTCAGGGAAGGTCCCTTCCTGTACCTAATCTTTACTGCTGACATACCTATTACAGACGACGTCGCAGTGGCGACTTGTGCCTATGATACAACCGTTTTAGTTTCAAACAAAGACCCAGACATAGCATTTGAAAAGCTGCAAAATTACTTGCATTCATTAGAGAATTGGTTGACAAAATGGAAAATTAAAGTCAATAACGAACAATCAGCCCAAATTCCATTTACAACAAGAAGACATACTTATTCTCAAGTTAGTCTAAACAATGTCCCCATTCCTGCTAGAGACGTTGTGAAATATTAAAACAAATGAATTGGTTACTTGGCAGAAAATCACAACGTCATCGGAGGACAAAATCATTCGACTTAGTCATTTTAGTACGACTTTTCAAAGTCGTACTAAAACCAATATGGACTTACGGCGTAGAACTCTGGGGCCGTAGCAAGCCTTCAAACACAAAAATTTTGCAGACCTTTCAATTAAAAACACTGCGTCGATAAAAAACGATAGCTAACGCCCCTTGGTATGTGAGCAATGCAACAACCCACAATGGAGCACTAACCGTAAAAGATGTCATATCACTTCACGCCAAAAAGGCCAAAATTCTTAATTCAACGAACCACATTAAATTATCAGTGAATTATATCAGCCACCAATGGAGGAACGAAGACTGAAGAAGACTTGGCCAGAAGACCTGGTTACATAGGTGAAAATGGAGATTTGTCGCTGGATGGTACCCAAATCAAGTCAATATTGTCATCACATTTATTGATTAATCAATGTACTGTTTATGAGTAGATTGTAAATATACATTTAAAAATATTAAAAAATCTTGACATAACAAGTAAAACTTTGACCTCGAAATAATTTTTATGGGGAAAAAATACAATGGTAAAAGTAAATATTTGCGATATGAAGCAACATTTAATACAAATTTCGTTACTAAAACTGGTTTTTCTATTTTTTCAAAATAATTATAGAAAACTATCTCTTCAATCCAACATACTCGTATATATTATATGGTAAGTTATACATAATTTACAAAAACAAACAACTATAAATGAAATGAAAATGAAATCATTGACAATTTGATTAAATCAGCGTATTTGCTCGGAGAAAAAGTAAACTAAAAAAAGTAAAGAATGTAATTCCAGCGACAGATATTGACACTGTACTATACAAAAACTTAAAAATAATTGGTATTTACGTTACAGAAAATGTAAGACTTGCTTAAAATTCGATCATTGTAATCCTAGAATACGCTCAAGAAGATGGTTTTACACAGAATCTAATCGACTTTTTATAAAGACCATTAATCGGCTGAGAGCAAATCATGCTCTTACGCCATCTTACATGCTTGGAATCGGCTTGTCAAATGCTGCCAATTGTACTTGTGGCAAAATAGGCAATCTAACATATTATATTAGAATGTGATTTTGGCATCTTAAAGTGATTACTATTTTAATGGGAATAAGCTACAATTGAAGTTTAAAATAAGTTTATTGACGTTTCAATTTCCACTTCAGAAATCGTTATCAAAATACGATATTTAGATTGTATTCTGATAATGATTTCCGAAGTGGAAATTGAAACGTCAATAAACTTATTTTAAACTTCAATTGTGGCTTATTCCCATTAAAACAGTAAACATTTACTGTTCTGTTTCAAAACTTTAAATCTCTGTAATATTGTTTTCAAATTTTCATAAACCGATTAACTTCCAATTCTTTTAATTCTTAAATTGACCCGGATACTCTTTTGCCAAATCTCTAGCTAAATTCCTTTCTTGGATCTGCTCTCAAAAATGAATCTCGATCTCTCGTCCTAACGAAAACTCCTATCTCCTTTTGGATACTAAATCCTCCTAGCTTAAGCTTCTGCCGATGCAATGATAATTTATGGGTACTTACAAATACTGTTACCATTAACTTCTGCACTGCTACCGATCAGCATACATGAAACCTGTACTGCTACTAATTTTTCAAACTTTTTTGTCATCTTTTAAAGGGTCTTCCTGGTGATCTGATGCCTGTGAGTTTAAAATCCCTTTTTTTTTATCAATACAGTATCTTCTATTTTACAGAGATCTCATGTTGGATATTCTGTCTCTTGATGTTTTCTCAGCAAATGAGATGAAGGCTCTTTTTTCTGTCGTTCCAAGTACTTTTTTCTGTTTCTGTTATCTGCTACATTTTTATCTAATATTATACGTGGGATCGATTGGCACGGTTGCCACGGATAACGAAAATTACGGGTAGTCTACTAAGTGGTTAAAGGAACTCAAATAGAAGCAAACTTACCTCTTGTATTTCGTATCACATGTGATTTCAGAATAATTACCAGTGATCAATAAATAGTCTTTGCCACCAATAATTTTAATATTAAGAACAGATAAACAGTCAAATTACAAACAAAAAAAAGTTCACATGACCTTCAGCCAGTTCGTAGCCACAGGTGTTTTATAACAAATTAGACAGTGATTGTGCGGATATCTTGTTCTAATCTCACACGTTGAAGTATTTTTGTTATCCGGTGGGGAAACTGTCGTGTTATCGAAGAGGGGTTACAAATAATAATTGTTACTTCACACAAACATCAGTTTATTCTCAACCCTAAAACATACATCCATGCCCGAGCTTCGGCAACCTTCACATGACCTGTCTAACCCCCGTCATCCGTGTTGCCTAACTTCGGCACCTATATATTAAACTCGGCTAACAACACAGAAACTTCTACCAAATTAATAAGTACCAGATATAAAACAATCAACAAACGAACGAACACATCTTTATCGTGACTAATCAAATCAAGCGATTTATTAATAATAATATTACAATTATTTATATAAGAAAATTGCACGAAAATACAGACAAATCTATTTTTATATTTTGTAAAAATGTGAATATGTGTTAAACGTGCTTTTAACCCTTTCATTAGTGATTTTAATGTAGCTAAATAAAACTCTTTAAAATGACTTTAATGATATTCGTTGATACCTAGAGACCTAACAAAGCGATTGATTTTTTTTACATTGTTGGGTATCCTTAGAAAGGACATGGGACATGTACATCCCATTGGTATTGAATGGTGGGATAAATAAATCCCATCAGTAAAGAAACAAACTTATATTCAAAATAAAAAACAATTTTTACATAGAGCCACATTGCACCCTGTTCAAATAGTCGTAGTTCGAGTTTCTGATTTATTCTGTGAATATCTAAAGTACCTTCTCCTAGTAGATATTTGTTGTGGCAAATGATCTTCAACGTTAATCACCTGTTTCTGTCGTTTAGATGTTCTTCCAGAACCGCAACTTATTTGTCTTTTTACATTTGATTTCTACTTTTCTAATTCAATTAGCTGTTCTGTTAGTGGCACCAAAAAATTCAAAACTGAAAATCTTGTACACTTCTTTTATGTAAATCTTTGTAAATAATCCAAGAATTTACAATAGCGTACATAATTTTTCTCCACTATTTCGCAGATTTTCGGTCCATATCATATACGCTAACGTTTTGATTGGCGAGATCTACTCCTCCCTTAAAATTATTGTGAAAAATAATTGCTTCTGGACAACTCAGCTTTTTCTTCAGTTTTCAGCTTTCTGTTGACAATTCCAAAAGTTGTACTGTGATAATTGGACATCAGCATCACTTCTTTCGTATCTTTCCATTAAGTCGCTAAAATTCCTTCGGATGAAACTAAGAACTCGATATCACACCATTTTGTTATTTTCAAATCTGACTACGTTTACCCGATTGGCTATATAGGTTCCTAACCATGGAAAATTTGGGATGTTTAGTAGGTTGAACGAATTGAAAAATCTATCAAAGCATAGACACACATCTGGTGACCGTATGGTGTTGGCTAGAGTTTTAACAACTCGTTCTCCTAAAGTTCCAGTAGTTGGTGTGGATTCTTTTCCCGAGTAAATATTAAAATCGTACCTATATATTTTATATCCTTCGAAAGAATCACTTCGTTGCCACATTTTTATACCTCTTTTTACTGGCTTCATAGCAAGATACTACTTCAGGGCCGATCTTCCTCTGAATTTAGTCATTGATTTGTCGATGGACTGATGAGAACTCTCAGTCTTCGCCTTTACAAAAGTTTGTTTCAAACAAGACACCACTTCATCGGTGTAGTATGTTTTTGATATACATATTACCATTTCTTTCAGGATTATTATAGTAGGACTTCTTCTTCTTCACGTGCCATCTCCGCGACGGAGGTTGGCAATCATCATGGCTATTCTGATCTTAGATGCTGCTGCTCTGAATAGTTCAATTGATGTGCATCCGTACCATTCCCTCAAGTTACGCAACCATGAGATTTTTCTTCTTCCTACACTTCTCTTGCCCTGGATTTTCCCTTGTATAATCAATTGAAGTAGGTTGTATCTCTCATTACGCATAACATGCCCCAGGTATTGCAGCTTTTGTGTCTTGATGGTTTCCAATACTTCCATTCTTTTGTTGATTCTTCTCATGACTTCGTTGTTTGTTACATGCTCGGTCCATGATATCTTCAGGATTCTTCTATACACCCACATTTCAAATGCTTCCAACTTTTTAGCAGTCGACGCGTTAAGTGTCCATGCTTCTATCCCATAAAGCAGAGTCGAGAAAATATAGCACCCTGCCAGCCTAACTCTTAAGTCCAATTTTAGTTCTCTTGCACAAAGTACCTTTCTCATTTTATTGAAGTTTGTACGTGCTTTCTTTATTCGAACTTTGATTTCTTTGGAGTAATCGTTTGTGTGACTAATTATTGTGCCAAGATAGTGGTAGTTTTCAACTTGTTCTAAAGCACTACCGTTAATTGTCAGGCTTTCACCATTATTTTGGGTTTTTGATATCCTCATAAATTTGGTTTTCTTGGTGTTTATTGATAATCCATATCCCTCTCCATACTCAACTATCTTGTTCATTAGCTTTTGGAGGTCTCGGAGGTTGTCTGTTATTATGATAACAGTGAATAGTAGTGGTGACAATACACACCCCTGTCGCACTCCTCTTTTAACTTCGAACTCTTCTGATGTGTGTTCATTAATGCGTACGTGTGCCTGCTGTTTATAATATAGATTTGTTATAATTCGAAGGTCATTGCGTTGTATTTTTTTTGCTTTGAGGATGTCCATTAGCTCTTTGTGGCGGACTTTGTCGAAAGCTTTGTTGTAGTCTATGAAACAGACGTACATATCTTGGTTCACATCCAAGCATCTCTGGATTAGTACGTTGAATGCAAATAGAGCTTCACGGGTACCTACGCCATTACGGAATCCAAATTGAGTTTCTTCAATATCCATATCAAGTGTTTTGTAAATGCGTTTATGAATGATCTTTAAAAATAATTTAAGTGTGTGAGACATCAGGCTTATGGTACGGTGGTCAGTGCATTCTCTAGCATTTTTCTTTTTTGGGAGACAAATGAATGTTGAGGTCAACCATTCGTTGGGTATGTCACCCGATTGATAAATTTTATTAAAAAGCTTTAAGAGGACATCAATAGTAGGACTTAGATAGCAGAAATCAACAGTGATCTCTTGAAATAGCTTTTTTATGAGGGAATTCGAAAATGATTCGTTTTGTGACCAGTAGTGTGAGATAGATGGTACTTTATTGTAACACATAACCATAATACAGCCAATCACTGTCATCATTTCGTAGATACCTGTTTTTTTTCGTGTTTAATTTTATATTTATGTTTTTTTGAAGTGCTGCTATCCTTCGGTTTGTACAGGAAGCAATATACATAAATAAACTAGGAGGAACATTTTAGAAAAATATCAACAGGACGAGAACCCTTATCAATATTTAGTATTGTTATCCTATTTCTCTGGAAAGGAATTTCTTTTTTCGGACAAAAGTTTGTATCTGGTATTGTGCAGTCAATTCATTCCTTTCAGACACATCTTCAGATATTTCCGCATTATCACAACTTTCTTCGTCGGAAGCAGTGATGTTAACATCCACACGGTCAGGAGTATTCTCAGGTACTTTATCAGAATCTGAGGCAGCATAAGGTTTTTCCTCAGATTCATTTTCGTAAATATTGGAGAGGTTTTCAATTTCTTGTTGAAGCTCCTACGTGCCATGGTAAGTCTGCAACCAAACAATACGAATGGGATAAATACGACCTGGTATAAACTACTACTGGGACACTAGGGTCCCGTTAAGAAATTATGATAAAATCGATGAAAACAATCTCAAAAATAAACAATATATATATATATATATATATATATATATATATATATATATATATATATATATATATATATATATATATATATATATATATATATCACTAACCTGTGTTAATCAGCAACGAAATTATTGTAGCGAGATTAAATAAAACGAGCGGTTCGAATTTATATAATATTTATTTAAAAGTTTACAGTTCGGTACTCTCTTATCAACTAACTCTACTTCTAACATTGTTACCTATATATACCAAAAGTATTATGTTCGAGAATATTCTGGCGTAGTCCCACCTCTAATTCGCCAACGTGACCGGTTATTCTCTCTCGCACTCGATACACCGCGAAGCTTCTGGAAGGGTATTAGAGATGCAATGCAACCGTTACCTGGGCCATGCCGAGAGCATGTTCGTAACATTATATATAATCGGTTTAAAAAATAGAGTAGCCACTTTTTCTTGACTAAAATTGTATTATTTTTTGACAATGAGGTCAGTCAAGACCATGTCGACAATGTTGCGGCGAACTATTGGCTGACATCAGGAAAGATGTTCCGTGAAACAGAAGGTTATACCTGAAATATATCGTGAAAGACCCTCAGGTGCAAAATACCGTTATGAATGTCAAGCTTAAGAAACCATTCAACATCTTACCGGGGGTTGTCAGGCATTTGCTGCAACTGATTATAAGGAACGGCATGACTTAATAAGAAAGATCCGTCATCAAAATGGGACTTCCCCAAACAAACCAGCTCCCATATTATCAATACCTTCTTGAGAGTATACTTGAGAATGGCAACTACAAGCTATACTGAGAGCGCGCTGTGCTCACAGACCAAACAATGGCACATAGAAGACCAGATCTCATACTATTTAATAAACTAAAGAGACAAACAACACCAATTGATGTGGCGATAGCCAACAACAATAATCTTCGTGTTAAACAGAACGAAATGATTGCCAAGTACATGGATCTGGAAATTTAAATACAAAGATAGTGTAGAATGGAAAGTACCCAGATAGTACCTATTACTCTCTCTACTACTGGAGCCTTTCCGAAGAACCTCCTAGAAAATGTAAAAAAGCTGCCTGAATGAACATCTCTACAAGACCATACCGAAAGCTATACTACTCTTGACGTCCAGATGTGTATGAAAATTGTTGGAAGATACTCCAGCACACCAAGTCATCTAGGGCTCGATAACACGGAAAGAGTCCCACCAGAACTCAGTCCTTTTGATACCTTAGGTATCTGGGATGAGTGAATTTTTCCCTTTGAAGGAGTGAGAGCCGTAAGGCTAAATCTGGATGACCAATAAATTATTAATAATAAGTTTATACACTAAATAATTATTTTATTTGAGCTTAAGAAAAAACAAATAATAATTTTAAGTTAATGGAATATCAGAATAAATTTAACTACATCCACCTAAGAAATTAGTCAAAATATAAATAACAGTCTGCTTTTTCAGTGTCAGAAATCTTTATCTAAATTTATAATAATATTTTCAGTTACAGCAATAAATTCGTCAAAAAAAGTTTCACATTCTTAGTATGAAAAGACAAATTTCTTTGTCCTAGGTATGTATTGCTTCAGTGATGTCCAAACTATTTCGATGGTATTCAAATCTGGATGGTAGAGAGGTAACATGATTATCCTGTGATTATCTAGAATCAACAATATTCCTTGGTACATTTTGTGTGGTTCATTATATCTTTTAGACATTACTTTACATCCAACCTGTCTTGCTAGTTAGTGCAAGGCTTCCTGGAGGTGTACCTTTCAAGAAAAACCCCTTATATATGATTCTGGGAAACATAAATACAGATGGCAATGCATTTACTATAAAAAGGCCAGTGATTTGTTCCACACTTTCAGCCGATATCACTTGTCCTACTTGCTTTTCACCATGCTTAGCCACAACCTCGGGAGGAATATTAACTGTACTTACTCCTGTTTCATCACAAATGAATATACAATCTAGGGCGAGATTATACTTCTCATAGATATTTTTAAGTTATTTAGGAACATATCAACATTCTTTTTGTTGAAGCTTGTCACCCTTCTCAGGCTAGTAGCTTCTGAAGACCTTAGCGAAAGTTCTTTGTTGAGTTCCATGAAGTTTTTGAACCAATCATATTCTGCCATTTGATTAACTTTCCATCAATCAGTTACTTTACATTTAAGGGCACAAGGATATTTCCACACTAGAATTCTAATTAAACAGATATTAAACCATGATGCATTCTACTTGCAGCCACTATGTATCCTACTAGAGCCAATTCTTGCTCTTCAAAGAATACCATGCCACATATTAAATTAGAAGAAAAAATACATTCCTTATTAGGAGCTTCATCATATTTTTTCACATGGCATTGATTTTAAAATACTATAAGTGTTTGCCACCTGCTTTGTCTGTTCTATGGCCTCTACTATGTGAGACTTTAATTGAGCAGTCCTATCAGAGTCTTTCTCCATCCACCCATGAGACATTTTATACTATAACAAAGCGAAAATATACTGTTAAAATAAATTAAATAATATGTAATATCAAATTAAAAATTATATAACAAGGGAGGTCTGGGATAAATCTCCCAGATCTCCCACACATGCTCATGCACACAAGTCCCATTCAATCCCAATCGAGCTTTTTACAATAAATCAATGAACACACATAACCTAAGATGTCCCAGAGTTTTGTATTGCATAATTTACAAACTTTAATAAAAGCCTATCATTATATTTGTTTCTATATTGCCCTGAAATGAAACAATCAGAAAAATTAATTTATGAACAAGTCAACTCCTTCCTTTCAAGGATAAAAACGGAATAATCAAATGTTCTCTCTTGATCACAACACATGTACATGAACAGGAAATGCTAGAAACAGTACTTCATCTGGTGGGAAAGTACAGAACTGATAGTTCACATTTAAAGCTGGAAAATTTAAAATGTCTTGCACCTTCCACTTCCCAGAATTTTGAAGATTATCAGTCTGGTGGTATAGGCATAGTTTCAAGACATACATCTCCTTCGGCAGATCCATCAAATAAGGATAAATGTTCTGAACCTTTTTGGAAGTTGCTTGTTACCAAGAACTTGTTGATAATCATAAAACTTTGGTATCATTTGCCTTTAAATAAGGATTAAGCACCTAGCCCTGGTACATGGAATCTATCAGTGTCTCCCATACCTGTCCTACTGTCCCATGTTTACTTTTAACATTTCAGTTGTCCATATCTGAAGTATATTATTATTATGGCCTTATAGCAAACTGACTCAATTTGGCAATATAAATTTCATGCACATACTTAACTGGTATTTTTTTACAAGATTATTTCATTTTTCATAAAAAATTTTGTTCTGAACTTGTAAATATAATTTCCTTAGTATCAAGTATTATAATAATAAAATAATATTTACTATTAAAAATGAATTTATTTACATTTAAATACAAGCCAATTTTATTAGTTCTTGTGCTTGGTCTTCTGTTCTAATTTCTGAGTCTTGTAGATTCATGCTAAAAAGAACAAATAATATGATAAATACATGAATTCAAATTTTTTATAATTTACAGCCATGGTCTCATTTACTAACTTTTCATTATTGGAACCAGAACTGGTTTTAATAAGTTTTTCCTGATTTCATGGTGAGTTCTTTCTGGTGATTTTTTAAAGTATTGTTAGTAAGAAGAGCAGTTTTATAATTATTAGAGATCAACAACATTTCATAAATATTAGGATAGTGTCTGGGAAAATATATCAGCAAATATGGTTTTTATTGTTTAATTACGGCTTACATACTTATATCTAATAAATAGTATAATAGCAGCCACTGTATGTATTTTTTATAAAAAGGCTATTGTCTATATTTAATTACTGATTAATTGAAGGTTCAAGTTAATTTTAAATAATTAATATACCCTACAAAGAGAAATTAAATATAAAAATCACTTAGAACTTACCTATCATAAATGTCCATCAGCCAAGTCCAGCTGACCATAATATCTGCTACTAATACATATATAAAAATTCAGTGCCTTGAGACTAGATTCTGGCATGGTATTGGAATATTTCGACCTCATACTGCGACAAACTCTAAGAAACTCTCTAATTGTGTGGCAACAACCAGGACTTGGTGGATATCCCAATGTAGAAAGAATGTACAGTAACCATGGCCCAACAAAATCTTCCAATAGTTTCTGCTTTGACAAATATGTTGTAAGTATTTCAAGTATTGACAATTTACTTTCATGGGAGTAATTAAATAATACTGAGTATTTAGGACTATGTGACCTGATGTCAGACACAAACTGTTGCTCATTCTTCGACCTCAGCCTTCTTTCTTTACCTTCTGGTTTATGGCATTGTTCAACAAATTGTATAAACTGCTTAAATTCTTCTAGCTTTTTCAACTGCCACTCTAGAGTTGGTAGTTGAAGACTGCCGGTCTCATCAGTGGGGGGATTTGGAATTGTAACAACTTTTACATGATCACTATCATCTCTAATTTTACTCATTAAGTCTTCATCTGCACAAACCACCCGTTTCATGTTCTTTCTCTGAAATATTACATTCTGAAGAAATTCAGTTCCGTTTCCAGGGTTTACTATGGGTACAAAATCGTAGGGGAGGGTTACGTCTAGGGCCTTCCTTAAAAGTCCTTCACTCTCGCCATCTGAGTCCTCTGAATAATCAGTGTAGTCACTTTCGTTGTCATATAATAGATTCTCCATTGCAAACTATTAAACAATATAATAAATGTCGCACAATTTCCTTTTCAAGCGTTTGTAAATATTCTTCTATTAGCTACGAACATTCTATAACTTTTGAACTTTTGATTGTATATTTGTTTACACAAACAATGTTTCAAAAACGACAAAACGGTAAATATGAAAATATGGCGCTGTCTGTCATAAGAATGACATTCGGTTCGCTCTCAGCGTTGCCAGCTTTAGAATTTCTCCTAAATGGATTATTCAAAGAGTTCCGAATATTCTGTAATTCAGTCCGAATCGATCCGAATCACTGATTTGGCAAATTATTAGTGTTGCGTTCGTAAAATTGTTTGCAAATAATACTTATATAAAAAATAATATTTTTATATACAAATAGTTAAAAAATACGTTTCCGTTTTCGTAAAATACTAGCAGCTAGTTTGCTGGAGTTTTTGGAAATATAGAAAAAATCAGAAGTCGTGAAAATATTGTAAATCTAGATCAGTACAAAAAATTATAGCTCAACATGGAACTATCATAGAACTTGGAAGCGATTCCACAAGTTCATTACATTTTAAAATCAGTGAGTGCAAAAGGTTTTATATACGGAATGTTCCAGATCTAAAAAGATAGGTACTAGTAAAATAAGAACCTGTTTATCGACACGATATGCATAAACATAAATAGTCACATAAAAGAATAAAAATATGGACCAGTTTTGTCCTGGTTTAATACCAAAATATAGTCTACAAGTAAAACAAGAAAAAGCAGTTGTTAGAAAATTATAATAAAAATATTATGATTTAAAACTGGAAGAGTATTGAAGAATTAAGCTACTTTAAACCCGTTTTAGAACGAGTCAACTTTGATAAACATCCACCTGCAGACAAGTTCATAAATAATTAGTTCACTTTCAACAACAATACTAATAAAATAAACAGGTTCCTCTGTTTTTCTGTTTATCGACACGATAAATAATCACATAAAAGAATAGAAATATGGACCAGTTTTTTCCTGGTATAATACCAAAGTATAGTTTACAAGTAAAACAAGAAAAAGCCGTTGATGTTAGAAAATTGTTACAGAAATATTATCATTTAAAACTGGAAGAATTATGCTATTTTAAACAAGTTTTAGAATGGGTCAACTTTGGAAAACATCCACTTGCAGACAAGTTCATAAATAATTAGTTTATTTTCAACAACAATAAATCATAATTTAAGTTTAATGTTAATCAATAATCCTTATTTTTGTTCATAAATGAATATTCTAAATTATCTGGTGCAAAATAAATAAT
Source organism: Diabrotica undecimpunctata (assembly GCF_040954645.1). Classification (NCBI taxonomy): domain Eukaryota; kingdom Metazoa; phylum Arthropoda; class Insecta; order Coleoptera; family Chrysomelidae; genus Diabrotica; species Diabrotica undecimpunctata. Next base: position 522,413 of record NC_092803.1, read on the forward strand.
CTCTGACTGTTCATATCAAAGTCAGCAATATCCATTATATTAATGTAATTTTCTTTCTTATTAGGTACTGGGAGTACAAGCTATTTATTCTCTATATTTTAGTTATGAATGTAACAACTATGTACCAGTAAAAATAAATATTTTAAAATTTCAGATTTTTATGTGTAAATCGTTTTCATAAATTTGCTCAGATTGGTTTAGGTGGGAGATTGTCACTTTTGATACGGTACGCCTCAATTATTAGAACGAGGTATTCTATTATATTTTGCTTATTTGTTCTATTGTATATCCGTTTATGTTTAGTAAAGGTTGGCTTTTCATATTGATATTTATTAGTTAAAAATAAAATGTCATTTTAATTATAACATGACAGATCTGATTGAAAGAAAATCTAACAGTATAAATTCCTTTAATTTCGGAATCCTCTTCCATGTGTTGAATGAAAACAAAAATAAGTTTTTGGTCAGACGTAAAGAATATGTTAAAGATTTCAGTGTATAATGGTACCTATTATTTAAAGAACATAGAACCAAGGTCCTGCACTAGTTTCTTTATTATCTTCCTAATAAATTATGGCACTCTATTTTAAAACAGCAAGTGAACTTTGCGACGTAGTTTCTGTAGTTGCTTTCTGCTCTTTTGACTCCACTATGTTGCTCATAGTTGATAACATCGAGCACTGGATTCCTGGTGCTAGAGTCCTACAGGGAATGTCTTGGGAAAAAACTATCAGAAAAGAAATCAATGAGGTACGTAAATATCAAGTTTTTGTTATGAAAATTGACGACAAAAAATGTTATATATTTTTTTTAAAGATTTTTGGTCCAATACCCAGTGCTGACTTGAAAATTTTAAGAACTTCTAAGCTATACATAACTAGACACACCGCACCTTATTTGCTCCACATAGTTTTTCAATTATTTGTGGATACACCAACGAAAAACAAGGCTAAAAATACCATTGGAAAGGTAATAATACAAATCATGTATTGAGAATATTTATTTTTTTGTTATTAAAGTAATTATTGTGTGGATGCTTCATATAATCTCACACACATAAGATGGTCTTTTACAAAGATCTTTGTCTTCAAACTCTACAGAATTAAAAATCTTCCCGTAATCGACGAATGCGGGGACCAGTGGTATGTTGTACGCGGTGCATTTATCAGTTAATATTTTTATGGTGTGCAAATATCCTACCATGAAGCCTGCCTCTTCTTTGGTATAATAGAAATCAAGTTTAGGTGTTAGTCCGTTCGTTAAGTTTTTTAATAAAGAGTTTGTAGATATGTTTCAAGAGGCTGATTGGTCTAAAACTTTTATAATTCAGAAATATTACCTTTTTTGTGTATGAAGACCATCATTGTATTGATCTAGTCTTTTGGAATCGTACCCTTATGTAAGCATTTATTAAATAGTTCGCTTACTGATTATAGTAGGATTTCTCCTCCTACTTTTATTACTCCAGTAAAAGAAGAAGTCCATCGTCACCAGGCGATCGATGGTTCGTCATTTCTTTTAAAGCTACTCTTACTTTTGAGACTGTTATGGGTAAAAGTACTTAAGATGGCTGATTTATGACAATCTTTACTCGTGTCGGGAAATTATTTTCTGGTCTTAGCTGGTATAGAGGTCTGTATAACACTCCCTAGAAATTTTCAGAATGTTCTGTTTATCTGCCTTACCGTCTCTCTTTCTGAGTTCAAATATTTTTTTTGCTTTGTGTGCGTTCTCTTTTCATTAATTTTAAACCTTTCTTCCCTTCTACTGTTTAGGTAATTGTATTAGTATTACGTAGTCTTAGATCTTTTTCAATTTCTGCTGAAACTCTTTCATTTAGTTTTCTATATTCTTCTTTGTTTCCCTTTGCTTTCTCGCTTACGTTTCGTCGTATTTTCATTAAAGCTTTTTTATCTTTGCTAATTGTTTCGCTGTTTATCATCTTTTCTTTCTGTAGGTTTATCTTCCTACTAATGTAGTTTATTGAGTACAGTTAATCATATTCACTTTTAGTTTTTTTATCTGGACTAACTCATATCCAGTTCCTATTCTGTTTCTTCTTAAAAAAGTGTATATTACTTATTGTTTGTGTTTCAACAGAAAGTTGGTCAGCATTCTTCCTCTTTCATTTTTACTCCGATTCCAAAATCTGCGATTATGACTTCTTGTTCGTTTTTTTTACCGTTAAAGTTTGCTATTAATATTTCCTCCTGTAATGGCCGATTCCTGCCTTCGATTTCCCCAGAGAAGGCTTCAACCAATGTATTCTCGTAATCGCTGGTCTGAGATTCTAAGAGTATCGAATATCATATTATAAGAATATATATAATTGCGTAGATATAGTTAGTCGAGTCGAATTGGTACCACCGCAAGAAACTGAATTAAATAAAACTTTTAAAGTCACATTTGCGTATTTTAATACAAAAGTAATTTTTTTGTAATAGAAATTTAATTTTGTATTTTTTCGAACCAGGAGTCTCTTGCGAAAATTAATCGTAGGGGACATTCCTAACGTAATACTTGTTATATTGCAGTATAGGGGAAAATGTCGTTGGGTTTCTCAGTCCGACATACTTAAATTATTACAAATGCACAACTTACGAAGTCCCGAATTAGTAGAACTGTTTTTCCTAATTAAAAAAGAACAATTGCCGAACTCTTACAATTCTCCCGAAGATATAATTATTTTGGACACTTTATTGGAAACTGGAGAGGACATATTAGTCATTGGAAAAGGGAATAATTTTGCTCAGTTGGTTGATGCAGCCAATATTGATCGGTTAGGTATGATTTTTTATCTAGAAGATATTATTTTTTGATTAATTGTATTTTTTATAAATCATGTCATGCTCGCAAAATCTAAGATAACACTTATTAGGATTCTCAATTTTCACGCATTTTCTATTTCTGAAAACGATTACTAAAAAGACTATAATATACACAAACTATTCTCTTCTTTCTCTAGCGCAAACTATTTTATTTTCACCAACATCTTATCATTAAATTTTAGAGAATACTAAGTACTTCGTTTTATAATGTATATTGGGTTAACTTTAACGAAAGTACAAGCTGAATATAGCCGCAAATGTCAACCATGGAAAAAAAATTTCGGTCTGGCAGTGTTGGCATGTTTTTATAATGTACAGTCCTCTCTCTCTATAACGATTTGCAAGAGACCGGTAATTTTCATCGCTATAAGGAGATATCGTTATACAGAGAGAGACAAAAATCGTTACTGTAATAATAATAATACTGTACTAACTAACCTATTGTAATTTAAATAATTGATTAAAACAATTATAAATCAATTAACACTGTATATACTGTACACAACATGGATTTATTAAAGAATGATATAAGCAATACAATAAAAAAAATTACTGTACAATTAAAAAATTTAAGTATACTGTACAATAACAAAATAATATGGCACTGTACAGTATTTTCATCAAGGTATAAAAAATATTTCATCCTATATTTAGCTTACATTGACGAAAAAGTCTGTCATCCTAGTCCGTTTCCTTTCCCCTATCCACAGAACTGACCTGACCTTGTTCTGAAGACGCATAAAATCTTCCGCAACACTCATATCGTCTTCCTGGTAGATGAAAGACCGATGAAGTATTTTTGCCGCACCCAATTCTGGCTGAGGGGTCGAAACTGGTTCTGGCTCTGCTTCCACTTCCGGATCACTGTTTTCTTCTTCTTTTTCTACACGAAGTGCTTGTAGGATGCCCTCGTCAGAAAGTCCAGATGTTGTAGCTACATTTTCATTAACTTCTTCGAAATCTGTTAGCTCTTCCGGTCCGTAGGTGATAAGAAGTTCAAAGTGTCTGGCCCAAACAACTAGCGGCAGGTTAGCTGTCCAGGATATTCACCCTAAGTCATCTATTTACTAGTCATTAGGATGGCGTCAAGAACGTTTAGTTTAAGATCACCATTGTTCTCAACCAATTCTATCAAAAGTCTTTTTCAAAAACACAAGAACACATTTGCCATCATTATTGAACGCTGAAAAGTCATCGCTATAAAGAGAAAACGGTATCGAAATAGAGAAAGAATTAATACACTGTCCTTATGACGAACCAAACAACGTTTACTATTTTCATCGTTATAGGGAAATTATCGTTATATAGGAAATCGTTATAAAGAGAGACTACTGTATATATGTTGTATGCTTCAAATATAAACAGAGAAAGCCTTAGAAAAGTACATTTTGATTATATTATGTTATGAATTCTGCAATTTTTAATTTATATAAAACAAGAGAGTTTTTTTTAAAACAAAACAATTTTGGAGATTAATAATTGCAGTTAATTTTTAAAATTTTTTTAGCAATTGCCCTTTAATAGATTAGCGGATAGATTTGGCAATCGTCAAACCATCAGTTGCCAGATTGCAACAGATGTTTGCAATTAATCTCGAAAGAGACAAATATTTACTCGTTATTGTTTTATTTAGATTAAAAATTGCAGAATTCATAACATAATATAATCAAAATGCATTTTTTAAAAGCTTTCTCTCTTTATATTTGAAGCATACAGTATATCTAGTATAAAAACATCCCAAAACACTGCCAAACTGAAATATTCAGTTCCATAGTTGACATTTGTAGCTATATTCAGCTTGAACTTTCGTTAAAGTTAACCATATATTGTTCCCGTTTTAGGTCAAGAAATGATTTTAAAAGAATTTGTATTAATGACTTTTCCGGCTGCGTATATGAATATCCGTTCGTTTACAAAAGCTGTATCAGATTTAGGTTGGGAGAAACCTAATGCTACCAGCTTGTTTCGGTAAGTTTTTGCCATAATTTAACAAGAAATTACGCTACGTATGTAACGCCATCTACACAATACTAGCGTTGACACAAAATAGATGTCATTAACAAATTTTTGTAGCTCGTTTTATTGAGGAGGAAATATTATGCATAGCTATTATAGGCACTTATTCCTGTTTTTGGGAAAGTTAAGTAGGAAGCTTGGATTTTTTTTGCCCGAGTCAACCACTGTCGAATGCAGTCGACCTACGAAACATGTCAGTATGAACGAAGGCAAATGTCGAAAAAAAAAGGGTATTCATGTGATCATGTGGTCTAAATAAACCGTGGTCTATAAAACGAATTTAAAGAAATTTGTTTCAGAAAGAGATATTTTTGAAATATTTAACAATTATTTAATGGAAATACATTTGCTTCAATACTCTCTTCTGTACGTCATCTTGCAAGAAATATTAGAAACCGTTTTATTAATCTAAGATTGTCACTCAGAATCTTGACTATTAGGAAGTTAAGGTCAGGACGTTTAATTACAAGTATTACTTTTAATTATAAACATTACTACGGAACACAAAAAGAAATATAGAGATTGATCAGAGGATAAAGAAAAGAAATGAACGAATTAATAAAAACGAAACACATTCAGAAGGAAACATGGGTAGACTACATTTGATCCCTATTTGCTAATGCTGACTATAATGAACCACCAACACCAGAATTGTAACCGCCACAAAATTTAACATGTTATTTTCCCCAAGAAAGACAAAATGCATGGTTACAGAGCAAATTTACTAAGATGTAAATAGGAGCTAGACAGTTAGATAATAGTTGTCCTATAAATCAGTAGCGCACCTTGAATTTGACTCCGGGGGATGGTTTTGGTTGTTCACCGAAATTTTTTTTTATGATGCCTCCATTTTGAGTCCTTAAAATGTGTGAGTAACAGTGTCGGAATAGGGTTTAACCTAGGTTTAACCTCCCAACCCCCCCTGTATGCGCCACTGATCTAAATAAATAGTGATGGAGTCTAAATATCTAGACATCACATTATCTAGCTACGAAAACTCGAAATGGAAGTGGAAGATCAAGTAAATAAAACAAACAGAGCCGCAGGTTGCCTGAATGAAACGATATGGAGAAATAAAAATATCGAAAAGAAATGAAAGGCAGAATTTACGAAACAGTCATCAGACCAATAATGACATACGTGGCAGAAGCACGACCTGACACAGAGAGGACAAAAAGGATGTTAGAAACAGCAGAGAGGAAAACACTTGAAAAATTGATAGTAAGACACTATGGGACAGAGCTAGTACATATATACGACGTACATGCAAGATGAAAAACATCAAGAACTGGTTAAGAAATAGAAAAATGGAATGGAATAATCGTATAAGAGAAATGACAGCAAAGAGAGTAGTAAGAGCGCCAAAAGACTATTACCTAATAGGAAGGCGAACAGTAGGAAGACCACGAAAACGATGGGACGACAACTTACTGGAGGAACATTGAAAAACAGAGTCATGTCTACATAAAAAGAAGAAGAAGAAGTATTACTTAATTCAATATGTACCTGGCCCAAGGAATAATTGTTAGAGAAAATTCGAGCTTATTCAGCAACATCGCTTGCTGTCTCCAATGCTTGAAGTTTTTTCTTGTTTCCATTAAACAAGTTTTGTTGAATATTATTATTTTGGTAGTTAAAGTAGAATTTTTTATTTAGGGCTGCCGATTTCTGCGTACGATACGGAATCACTTTTAGAGAATGGCTTTATTTGTTGGCGACTGTAGATCCCTCCACACCTCACGGTGGAGTTGCGGTCGAAATGAGAAGCAAATACATGTTTAGGTATGGTAATAATATTTCTCTTGCTTTGTTGCTTTTTAATTTGGCGTTGCTATTTTTCCTAAGTTATGTGCAACTAAGTAGATTAGGGAATTCTATTATGGTACTGTAACGGCATTATCATTTTGTATATATATATATATATATATATATATATATATATATATATATATATATATATATATATATATATATATATATATATATATATATATATATATATAATCGAATCCCGTTTTACCTTACATGTGTAGGAGTATTATTCCCATTTTTACCGTGCACAAATGTCTTCCAGTTCTTATTATTTCGTGCAATTGTCCTTGTCTCTTTCTATGACACTTTTCTTTTATCTTTTATTTAATATTTTACTTATTTTGTTGTTCTTAGTTACCCTTGGTCTCTTCTAGTTGTTTTTACTTTCTATAGTTTTTTGGTTTATGTCTGTTTGTTCATATTCACCAAGTATTCCCACCAACTAGTTTGTCTCTTCTTAATAAATTCTAAAATATATTCTACTTTAACTTGACTCTCAAACTCTTCTTAGATATTATTTATTTCAATATCACACTTTTTAATGTCTTCGGTCAGTCGACCGGTAGGATTTTGGGATCCTATATGTATGATTTAGAACTAAGAGACTTTTAAACTGATTCTATTCGAGAATATAAATGAAAATCGAATTCATAATTCAGCCTAAATCTGTATTTTCTAAAGTTACAAAACAAACAGACGACGAATTCACCGAAAATGCACTGGCATGATGATTTATAATTTGTATCCACGCCATGTCAATTCGTCTGATGACGCCAAGAAGCAGAAATATGCATATCGGCGAATGGTGGTACGCTGTAACCAAATCAAACCTTAACTGTCTATTTTATTTTGATTTTATTCGATTAATTAATAATATTTAATAAATAATAAATAATATATTAATAACATTTATTTAAGTGATGGATTTTATCTAACAATAAAACACTAAAACTTTTCTTTTCAAAATTTCCACAAAATTTATTTTAAATTAATATCACTACAGCTGTTTCGGCAGAGTGTCTTTGTCAAGTGATCTATTTTTGGTATGCGGTTACACTTTATAGTCTTGAAATGAATAAGTTGAGGAGAGAACTCTTTTATCTTAAGTTAATCATTCAGAATTATGTCAGAAATGTGTTTTATTTTGAATGTGAAGAATTTGAAATTCGTCCTTAAAAAAATGAATATGTTGTAGAATGTGAAGTGTGTACGTAGAATCTATTTTTTTTTTATTATTGAAAGCCCTTTGTGTTCTGCTATACGTTTGTTAAAAGTTCTACTAGTTTGACCGATGTACATTTTTGGGCAGTCGCCACATTTAGTCGCCGCATGTAGTATATCCGCATAGTATATGCCGCATATCTTTCTTAGAATCTATGAAAATCAACAAATTAAAAAATACAAACATTATTCTGAATGATCAACTTGAGACAAACAGTTCTCCTCTCGTCAATTTATTCAGTTAAAGACTATGAAGTGTAAAACCATACCAAAAATAGATACCTCAATTTCAGTAGACACACTACATACAATTTAGCTGCAAGAATCGACCTCAGACTTTGGGGCGATCGACTCTAGCTCCGTAACCATATGGAGTACCTGGGTGTGGTGTTTACAGAAACATTAAACTGGACGGTCTATCTGGCTACAACCTATAACAAAGTAAGGAGAAGAGTCGGTTTACTCAATGATCTCTGTGATAAATTCGGACGGACACACCCACGTACACTTATACACACGTACAAAACATTTATCAGGCCGGTGATTGAATATAGAGCAAATCTTTGTCATGTTTAATCGCCGCCTTACACAACAACTGCTGGGATTGGAACAAGGAATTCTGCAAAGAGTAAACAAGAAACGCCACGATTACCCCTGCGCCCTCATACATCAACTGTCGAATTATTGAGAGGCTCCCTCTTTGAGCAGGAGTTATACAATCAAAACCATTCGTGGCCAAAACTTCAGAAATCAAAATATCATTAAAACTACGTGCTCAGTCTTTGGCAATGTATTCAACAGACACTCCAAACGGAAACTCCCATTCCCACCCACTAAATTGAAATATTGATACTAAATGAATACATAGATGTACTGGAGACAACTCCACTCTATTTTCGCCGTAACTGTTAAATAGCTCACTTAGAGTTTGCTACGGACAGGAAGGGATCGGTTTCCTGTTTATCTTCTTCTTCGCGTGCCATATCAGAATTATCCGACATTGGCAATCACCATTGCAAAGGCTTCTTGATTTTCTGCAGTATGGAATAATTGTCCTGCATTTGATATCTGAATCCATTCACGAATGTTTTTTAACCAAAAAAAAATCGGTTGCCTGTAAAGTCGGTTTTACGGGCGAATATTTTACGTGACAACGTCTTTTTCTCGGTAGAATATTTATTGATATGAATATTATTAAATTGCACAATAGGAACAAGGAATTGAATGAAAATAAGAATTGCACAAATTTTATGTATAGAAATATATTTTGTTTACTAAAACATTGTACATGTAAACTTAAACTTAACTAATTTCTATTTGAGTGATTTTGTTGAGGATAGGACGATGATAGGAGAAATATGAAATGAAAGGAAGTGTTTCTGCTGTAATGTGTCTTGAACGCCAAGAACGCCCGAGAAAGACAGAAACACAAGCACGGAAGCACGCACCGATTCAACGCGCCTAATTCTCTAGTGCTGCGCGCGCAGCGGACCGATCATGTTTGAGTGGGAGAGAGACGCAAGGCAATCGCCGGTCCGGCGGGCCTCTCTCTCGTTCGGTGACTCACTGTAACAGACGTGAGCGGGCGTTACACTTTTTCATGAATGACTCCGAGCCACAACCTAATTTAAGACGTTGTCACGTCAAAACTTGTTTTCTTCCTACACCTCTACTGCCCTTAACAGTCTTTAGCAGTTCTCTATCTTTGTTAACGCTGCTTAGTACTTCTTCATTAGTTTTCCTTGCTGTCCAAGGTATCTTCAGCATTCGTCTATAAAGCTACATTTACAATGCTTCAATTTTGTTCATGATCGATACTTTTAGCGTCCACACTTCTGCACTATACACAAGTATGGACCAAACATAGCACTTAACCATTCTTTGTCTTAGTTCTAAACTGAGATGATTTCATTTTCATAAAAGTAGTTTTAGTCATTGCTATTCTACGTTTTATTTCTATGTCTGGATCTAGTTGGTCCGTTATCACAGTTCTCATATATGCTCATTTCCTCTCCTACCTCGTGAATACGATCGCAGAATTTGGAGACCTTCAATATTATCTGAGAGGATTACTGTATCGTCTGCATATCTAATCACATTAAGTAGTTCCCCTTTGATTTTTATTCCATATGGTTGTCTTTCAAGTGCCTTTTCATTTATACATTCATCATTAATACATCTATGAATTAAATTCAGTCACAATTCATAACTATATAATTTTTACTAATAAATTTCTGAAAAGGACCCTTTTACCTCAAAACCCTTTCACCTCTGACCACCCTGGATACTACCTCCTCCACAGGACTATAGCCACCGACACGTACTAGTGAGCACAATGCAGCGACACAATGACGACACCAAATAAAAACAAACCACGTCCTGAAGAGGTGTCCCACCTAAAACAGGACAAGAACATCAACCACAAAGAGAAACAACCAACTAAAAAAGAACAACCAAACAACGATGGAAAAATAGATCACTTGAGAAAGGCATTCTGCCCAAAACCGCCATAGTGATAATAATTTATAATAAATTTTGTGGAAGTGTTGAAAACAAAAGTTTTCAGTGTTTCCCTGCTTGGAAGGAATTTTGTTTTGCAATAATTTCTCAGAAAATTATGCTGGTTTTTTACGGAACAAAAGTCACATGTTCTTTGTCAATAAATGCAAGACCGGACACTACATTCTATTCTATTCTTTCCAATAATTATCCGTTTTCATAATTTTATGCAAGAAAAGTATCATATATTTTGAAACCTGGATATAAAATTGTTGAATTTGCTCTATAGGTACTACGATAGAGACAATGATAAACTATTGAAAATAGACGATTTTAAAGGACTTATTGCTGATCTTAGAAAAGCCAGAAAGAATCCGATAGATGCTGCAAGTATTGCGAAAGAAGCTTCCGAAACCTATAAGTAAGTTTTCGCATAATTCCAGATGACCCTAAGTATCAAAAACATATTAATCAAATTTCTAGCCGTATTTAATTAGTATAATACCAGGTTTGCAAGAATCATTAGTTTCTTGGAAGCTTCAACATATTCATCTATTTTAATGGCTGAATACTGTCGAACGTTATATCATACGATGTTTTAGAGCAATGGGTATATCAGAAGGAAGTGCAATTAACGAAGTTGACTTCATGAAAGCGATATTAGAGTTAAAAATTCGTGGAATGCCTACTATATTTAGATCTTCAATAGGAATTTTAAAATACTTGCAACAAAAGGGGTAGGTTACAATTTTATACTTAATTTTTTCTGTTAATAATGCACTAGTGGTCAAAAGCTGCACGTAAATTTACAGTAGATTGATTTATAAAATTCAAACAGGTTTTGAAGGTAAGAAAATTGGTCTCAATCCATAAAATAATATCGATGCAATCATAAATTGGAAAACTTGAAAAATTTCGATGATTTTAGATACTTTTTGGTCGGTTTTTCAATTCAAATTTGCGATAACGAGTAGGATTGGATGAATTTATGTCAGAATTTTCAAAATGTTCTATGTCACATTTTTTTCTGTATTATAGAAATGGCGGAACTTTTATGCCTGCAGTTTCTGCCTCTTTGCCAAGTAATGGAGGAAATCTAGAAAGTAAGATTTTTTACTTACTACTTTTTGCGTTCAGTATGTATTGCAAGACGTATTCAAAATTCTTTAATTTAAAACTATGATGAAATAAGTTTAAATTTACTATTTAATTTAGTTAGCGTGGTATAAATAAATGGTGTCATAAAACAATTAATACATATTTTAATGCTTGTTCTAAGATATACCCAGTCCGAATCTTATAACTCTTGCTCATGTCAAAAAGCCGTTTTGACATTTCAGGCGATAAATTTCCAAATTTTTTTCAGTGTTTTCGTTCTGGCATATTTAGTCAGTAACATAAACCCTTTATGACCTGGCAAGTACATCAAATTATAGTGCTGGCCTTCTAGGACCAGCGCAGATTCTCATTATTATACCGATCGAAATAAATTGGTATTGATACCGTTCACAGCACAAATATCACATTTATTAACTACTTACAAGATTCGTTCTTTCTAGCTGGCAATTGAAATACTTTATAGTTTGCTGCCAGTTTCTATAGATATTGTTCTCAGTTGCAAATCAGCTTCGAACCATATTCAAAAGACTTCAGGGCTTTTGAAACCATTAGACCGTATGAAAGAATATATTTCATCATCATTATCCAGCCTTCATTTAACATGTTCACTGCTGAACGTAGGCCTCCCTTAAACTCCTCCATTCTTTACGATTTTGTGCTTTTTGTTGCCAATTTTTGGCGATACGCCTGATGTTTTCATGTAGTAGTTTCCCAGCGTGTAGTTGGTCTTCCACTACTACGTTTGTCTGCTTTTAGCCTCCAAATTGTAATTTTGCTCGTCCATCGTGAATCGTGCATTCTCGCTACATGGCCTGTCCAGTTCCATTTCAGTTCCGCTATGCGTTCCACAACTTCAGCAATACTCGGCCTTCTTCGCAGATCTTCGTTTCTTATTCTGTCTCACAACGTCACTCCCAGCATAGACCGTTTCATTCGTCTCTGTACCACTCTCAATTTCGAAGTTCTAGTCTTGGTAAGAGTCATAGTTTCCGTCCCATAGGTTATGACCGGTAATTCGCATTGGTCAAATACTTTTCCTTTGAGCCTAGTTGGTATGTTGGCCCTAAGTGTGTCTCGCAGTTTTCCAAAGGTTGTCCACGCTAAAGTAATTCGTCTTTGGATTTCGAATGTTTGGTTATCAAGTTCATTTTGAGGCCTACCTTGGAACATGCAAAGTCCAATTCATTAACATATCTATGGCTTCTAAATTATTTATGATAAGGACAATGTCATCTGCGAAACGGAGATGGTTAAACTTTTCCCCGTTTATTGTTACTCCTCTTTGGTTCCAATTGACCATTTTAGACATACTCTAAGCCGTTACGAATAATTTCGATGACAATGTATATCCTTTTTTTGTACGATGCTTTTTCTTATTTTTTTTAAGTCTTTATATACGCTGTCTTTCCTTGTTTTTCTTGGTCTACCTTTCCTTTTTTGTATTTGCTTTCCTAACAATACCATTTTCGACATTTTTTTCTTTCCAATTATTTCATTGTGTCCTAAATATTGTATTCTTTGTACTTTGATTAGCGTCGTTATTTTTAGTTTATTATATAATTCCTCAAGTTCTTTATTATTTCTTCTTCTTTATTGACTATCTATTTTTACACCTTCATATATTGCTCTTTATATTTCCTCTCCCATTTTTCTAAAAGATCTTTCTGATTTATTAAGCACCCATGTTTCGCATGATATGTAGCTATATGCCCGATAAATGTTGTGTAAATTTTAATTTTTGTTTGTCTTGACATATTTGGGACATATTCATTAGTGCTTGCAATGCTACATACTTTTTGTTTCCTTTTGCTTTCTTGCCTTTATCTCCCGTTTTTTATATCCATTTTTATCTAATTTTACATCCAGGTAAATCAATTCTGAAACTCTTTTGAACATCTTCTTTTCCTTTATCTGTTTCTCCCATTAACATGTATTTTATTTTTTCCTTATTTATTATAAGCCCAAATTTTGACCAATCAAGTTACCAGAGTTATTTTGTCTTTCGGGTATAGCCAAAAGGTACTAAAGCTGTGTATACTTTAAGCTGTATAAATAATTATTCTTTTATGCAAAACCACTTACCACCGTTTAATATACAGTTATAAGAAGCAAAATGGCACAATTATCACCTTTGGTTAGAAATTCCAAGGATTATGAAATAGCTGTTCATGCGGTAAAAATCCAAAGAAGTGGACAAGCTCTTAATATTGATGAAATGCGGGCTATTCAAGGTAATTTTAATTAACTTCTACCACACTCAAATAACCCTATTGCTTCAACTTTTTGCTCTAGCTCTGTTTGCATATGTCAGCTATAGAATTATCATAGTTATTTAGGTAAATGTGGATACGATCAAAAAAACCGTAACTGAGTTAATGAGCCTTTTATGGTTTCACCTTAATTTGGCTAGAATTCACTACTGGCAGGATCGACCAGAAAACTTTTGTATTAAACTATCTGCCGAACTAAAATCAGTCTCTTCTAGCTTTGAATATGAAAAAGACAATGTCTATTGTTCCGTGGTTTTTTTGAAACACGTGGATTACAAACCCAAACTTTATTAAAAAATGTATAAATTAACTGACATTGAAGAATTAATTAATTTGACAAACCACTTCGACCCTCAACTGTGCTCGCGTACACAGTATTATTACAGTACAGTACACAACAGTATTATTTTCTCTAAATATAGCTTTACATATAGGCCATGCAAGCTGTGCATGCTAGCATAAAAACTGCATAATGTAAATTCGACTTTAAAATGATTCTAATAGATCATTATTTGGACGTTAGTGGAAGATTTTCCTCAATTCTCAGCGTTACGGTGTTTTCAATAGGAGCAAGATTTGAGGCGAATAAATTATTTATAAATATTTTCTCTCGAAAAGAGGAGAATTATAGCATACTTATTAATTTTATTGAACAATAAAATCCATCAAATCTGTTCGCTTAAGGTTGTAAAGTTAACGATTTTGCCACTAATACCGTATAAAAGGACTTTTCTTAGAAAAGCAATCTTTTCCGTATATTTTATACAGCTTAGTGCAAATGTAAAGTATCTATCCTGCTTAAAGATATTACGATCTTAACAATTCAATCATTAGATTCTTCACTAATAACCCTCTTTCCTTTTTTCTCCTTTTATAATATTGTGTAAAACACATTTTATTGTTCAATAACAAAGTAAGTCATATTTTCGTATTTATTTATGTAGATGCCGTTTCAAATACTACCCTGAAACAACCACTTAACGAACAAACGCGAAGAATATCGATGGATATATTTAGCCAAAGATCAGTTTCTAACGAACTGTTAAAATCTCTCAGATACCTCACTAGTATTAACAAAATTAAAGATACCACGTCCAGTTTCACTTGGGGTCAGCTAGATTCAGCTATGGTTGCCAGAAACTTGATAAGTATTTGTAATCAGGTCAGGGAAATATTTAGAACGGAACCGAGATTGTTGAATTTGAGATCGCCTGTTTATATAATGGGTAAGTTTTCATATATTAGGAACCAGTCAGTTTATAAATGTTTTTTTTCATAAGTTTCGTATCGAGTTTTTTAAGATTATAAGTCCATGAAAGAAATAGAGTGTCTATACATATACATTTCTCTCTTCAGGGGACTTTCATGGAAACATTAATGATTTACTGTATTTCGAAAAAGTTTTGTGGCACATAGGTCCAGGCCTTACACCATCATCTTTGCTGTTTTTAGGAGATTATGTTGATAGAGGTAAGGATATCAATAACTTATTAAAATTTATTATACTTCGTGTTAAAATTATTAATAGCTCAGTTTTTATTACGCAGATAATAACCTCCAACCTCATGTCATAAACTACTAGTGATGAAGAACTATAAACTTATTTAAAATATTTTTAACACATTATCTCAACGACAACTATAAACTTCACTTCTTCTTCTTTGGGTGCCGTGCCCGTATTCAGACGTTGGCCGTCATCATGTTTACAATTTCCTGAAACCTTTCTCTGTCGGCTGCTGCGCGAAATAATTCTTCTACTGTGGAACCACACCATTGTCTAATATTACGCAGCCATGAAAGTTTCTTTCGACCAATCCATCTCTTTCCTTTCACTTTTCCTTGTATTATAAGGCGAAGTAGATGGTATTTAGGTCCTCTAATTATATAGCCGAAGTATTCTGTTCAAAATACTACTGTTCCTTAAACTGTCAACTTCTTGTGTTTATATACATTTTCTGACATTCCAGATATTACTAGACATTTCAAGATTTTTCGATGACATCTCAATCATTATATATTTCTTTAATACTTCTTCTTTTTCGTCAAGGGTCTTTTTCTATATGGAATAAATCTCACGAAAGTGTCGTAACACTGCTCCCTCCTTTATAGGTATTCGTCTCGAATAACTGGTGTATAAGGGCCCTGTTGAAGCCAATAGTTAGATAATCGCAATCTCGGCGACAATTGATCCATAAGAATTTGTTTCGAACTCTGGTAAGTGTTCTTTTAACTCCAAAATATCCTCGAGAAAAAAATGCTATGCAGTTGTTGCAACAAACACTTAATGTGTGATTTTGACAGTACTAATTCTTGAACTGTACTGTACGTACTTAATTGGGACTTTCCCGCTTCCGATATGATGACCATTGAAAAGTTACAGAGATTCTCATTGAGCCCAGTACGCTTTTATAGTTCTACTGTATTTGGTCACTTTCTGCCAGATAGGTCTTACTTCATTTGTAAACAATTGTCGTATGACTTTTAAGTCATTATCTTTCTTTTGACTCTTTTTAAGATTTTCCAAAGAAGTCTGATCACTATCTTCTTCCTGTTTAACTCTTGTCCTTCGGCGACTTACTTCTTCCTAACATTTCCCTTTTTTTTCAAGCTGACACTGACTTTGAATATGTAATTCGTTCAAAGTATCTTCAAATTCTTGTATTTATTCATCCTGCAAAATTGACACCTGTTCTCTTAACTTTCCTATTTCATTTTTACTAATCGCTAATAATTATTCCTTCAAATGTGCAACTTCAGATTCCAGAGTATCTATTTGCCTTCTGTGGTCACTTGTGGGAAATCTACTTCTTGGAGACTAATATCTATTAGTATTTCTAATAATGTGACGGGCTTCTGGATCTAGGCGACCTTTTCACCTCATTCTTTGGTTCTTTTCTTCTCGGCTGGGATCGGCTTCTGCAACTATTTTGCAAATATCCTATTCTACCGCAATTAAAACATCTGTTTTGATTTTGAGACGTTTGTTAAAGATTTTGCAGTATGCTTCACATTTGGGATAAAATAGGTTGTTGATTATATGCGAAAAATGCTTTTCACAGTTTCATACATCTGGGCTGAGATTAGCGGTTCATCTAGCGTTTTGCGGTGTTGTAATTGGACAGTTTGTTGAATTTCAACATCCTGTAGTCCATTTATAAATGCTTGTATACCAATTTGTTCCAGAAAATCTTTAGGTGCCTAACGCAGTAATCTTTTAATATCGGCTTCATATTATTGCAGACTTACATTGTGCTTTTGATATCGACACAGCTGACTTTGGAAAACCTGACGAGAGAGGTGTAAGTGGGCGCATCCTGGGAAAGAAATTGCAAGATAGTTACTGCCTGTCCTCGAAACGACACTAACAAAGAAGCTGCCATTTCTTTTACAGTCAGCGATTTACTCTAGTTGCAGTTTCGAGTTGAAAACAATACGTTTTTCATGCTGTTTGACCATCGACTGTGGATGGTTTTAAAATTTTGCTAGTTCTGAGTGTGCCTGGTTTAACTATGGAAGATAAGGATGCTGTTTGTTTTAATTCGACATTAGTTACTGAAACAATATTAGATAAAGAAGCTTGGGTATTAATTTTTCTTTCTAACCGATCTATTTTTCTTTCTAAATTAGATTTTAAATCACTTTGTTGTTGTTTTAAATCGTATTGTTGTTGTTCTGTTTTATTTTAAAAATCGTTCTAATTTTTCTATTCTACTATTAATTTGACTTACATATAACTTAGTTTTCGTGTAGCTGCGATAAACTACTGATAATTTTTTAACTCTTTCCTACACATCTCCTTCTCTTCTTATTCCTGTTTAAACTTTTCCTTCACCTCCATACGCTTCTCCTTTTCATCTTTCTTGCCTACGTTTCTCTTTTTCTGACTTTACTTTTCTATGCTTCCCTTTTTCTTCTTTTATTTTTAAAAATCATTCGGGGGCATCAAGACGTATCTATTTCTTTATCAAATTCAGTAGATCTTATATTTACCATTAATAGATTGTGACAGATATAAACATTGGTAACAGAGCAAATAAAATAAAAGAAGTGAATCCCAAGCGCAGGGGCTTACGCCACCTTTTAATAAATTTGTGTAAAAGCTTTTATCTCGTTTGGAACTAAAAGAAAAATCTCCGTGAGTTTCTACTTATCACTGCGTATTTTAACTAAATGAATATACAAACTTTGTGTATATTATACGTATGGAATTATTTATGTATAACATCAAACTAAGTGCACACGTAATATATGTAACTCAGTGGGCACATTAATACAATTAGGATCATATATTTTTACTCGTTCCTCGCGGTCTAAAAATTCACCGAGCGGTATCTACGTCAACAGTCGTGAACAAAAATTCTGCATCTATTTCGTATATAGTGTTAGAGTAAATCCATCCGAACATGCAAAACTATTTAAAAAATATTTTTTAATTTAGAAATCAAAATGTTACTCCACTTTCGATAATATTTACCAACAGTGTAAATACATAAATAACGTAAAAACATATCTAGTTTCCAAAAACACTCCCTGCACACCAGGGACCCGCTTACACTTAGAGCTAAGTAAGTCGAGGTCGAAGCGACATCTCTGTTGACAGAACCTCAAAAAATCCATCAAGGATTTACAGTACACACATTTACACAGTGGTCTTAATCTGTCAAAAAATTGTCTCACTTTTGGTATAAGAGTATAAGAGCAATTAATTTTAAGTTAATTGTTTCTTTTTTGTGTGAACCAGCAATTTTGCCTAAGCAGTTTTTCGCATAGTTCTTGGTACTTGCGATTGGCAGATCTTGTGTGGACAATATATTTTTACTTTAAATAATTATAGATAAAAGAACAGTCAGAAATTTACCGGATCGATCGTTTAATATTCGTTAACTTAGAAAAGGCCTATGATACAATACCCTTAAACAGATTGTTGGAAATATTGACGAAGGCAGGCCCAAGTAATGCATACATTAACGCTATAGCAAACATGTACAGCGTTCATTAAAAAAACTAATACGACTCTTGGTAAGATTTGATCATTTTGAGCAGTGTATTTGATTGGTATGACATTACATTACATTTATTATGACAAACAAATAAAATAAACAAACAACAAACAATTAATTATATATGTTAATTTATAAATTGTAATAATTATTAAGGTCTAAATGTGGCATACCGCGCTACAGCTCTTCAGTATTTTGAAGTATAAAATTACACCGATGCAACCGTTTTATAATAACCCCCATACATTCTGGATTGGGTTTTAATCTGGACAGTAGTTGGGCCATAGTAAGGTTTCGATATTGTTATTCTGGAGCCACTGGTTTATTATATTTGCAGTGTGAACAGGACATTTATCTTGTTGGAGGATAAAATTATTTTCTGAATACAACTGTTCTACAATGGGAAACATGATGTTTTCTAGAATATTGAGATAAGTCTGCCCAAAAAACCTGCCATCAATACGCCATACCATTCATATCCCTCTATATGAAAGCCATCGCCATATATTGGAGCTAAAATGACCAGCTGCTCGATATCTATCAACATGTAGAGGATTAAATATATTATTATTTGGTCTATAGACCCCAATTTTGCTAATTTTAGAAGATTGAACAATTTTCTCATCTGTAAATAATATTACCCTGTCCCAAAAATCTTGATTTTGTAGCTTATGGTTTAAAGCAAAATACTGTGCTTGATTGCTTCTGTTGTGGTATCAGAGCTTGTTTTTTAGCTGCAGTTCGGTGCCTAAGACGCGATGCTTTAATTCTACACCAAATTGTTGTCTTTTTTCCCGGAAACTGTTACATAATTTTTGCAATTCTTGCATGTTCAAAAGGATTCTCTTCTAATCTTTCCATAAGCGTACGATCTTCATGAGCGGTAGATATTTTTGGTTTTCCAGAATCTTGCTTTCTTCCGAGATTTTCTTGTTCTTTCCATCTTTTATTAATATTATAAACTGTTGTTCTGCTTACGTTAAAATGGTTCGCTACGGCAGATAGTGACCAACCATCTTCTAATTTCGTTACAATTCTTGCTTTTAGTTCTTTGCTAGCATGTGGAGCCATTTTTTGAGGTTGAACAGAATAAGTTATCCATTAAATTTTAAGATTTGGCAGTGACAGCGACAATACGTAAATAATAAGTATTTATTCTTCTGTTATATAAAATACACTGTTAAATTTTCTACAAAATACGCTTTAAGAGTCGTATAAGTTTTATAGCTACGACAAAGAACAGGAGTGGCTGATGCAGTAGAGAGAGTAGCAACACTAAAATGGAACTGGGCAGGTCACGTGGCTCGAATGACAGACAATAGATGGACAAAGCGGATACTGGAATGGAGACCAAGAGATGATGCCTACCGAAGTAGAGGTCGTCCACCAACACGTTGGACTGACGATCTAAAACGTTGTCATAGGAATTGGATGCAAGAGGCACAAGATCGAAATAGATGGAAAATTATGAGGGAGATCTATGTCCAGCAGTGGATAAGCGAAGATTGAATGATGAAGTTGTTAGGAACCAGCTGTATACACATGCAAAACGTGTCATTAAAATGGAATTCAATTTCAGATGTATTTACTATCACAAAAGACTCAGGCAAAGATGTTTTTTATGTCCAGCTCTATTCAAAATCTGAATAGATTTTTAGAATTTAGATAAAATAGAATTATTCAGAACTGGAGAATAAGTATATAACAAGTGTTTTCTTGGCAGACGATCAAGTGTTTATTACAAACAAAGAAGAAGACCTATATTATATGATTCGAGAGTTAACCTAAGAATACGAAGTCAGAATAAAGAATGAAGAGAAAGACCGACATCTCTCGATTAAAGACATAAAAAAATCCGAAAAATGAAAATAGCTAGGGACAGTGATTGCAAAGGAAGGAACATCGAACCGATATATTTAGTAGAAAATAAAACAGGACCAAAATGTAGTACAAACACTAAACTCATCACTTTGGTCTCCTAAAATTAGTTTGCGAACTAAAAATTACAATCTACTGAAATACAGATCTGAATGTTGGCAAATGACGATGAAAGAGAAGAAAAACCTTAAATTGGTAGAAATTGACTATCTAAGAAGAGCGTGTCAAATATCCAGATTTGATCACATGCCAAATAAAGAAATAAGAAGAGTAGGAAGGATTTACAATACTGTAAATACAATAAAAACCAAACAGCTTACATCTTTCATGGAAAGACGAACGATAGCCAAAACATGTAATAAACGATGTTCCATATAATAGAAGAAGAAGAAAAAGACCAGCGAATAGAATACAGAGAAGGAATCAGGGGAATAATAAGAGATCGAATAGAGAGACCGAAAAAGGTAGAAATTGAAATGCGGGAATCAGCAGAGTCTGTAGGATCTCTGTAGATATATATGTATACAGATTGAACCAATTTAAAACGGAACATACCATTTAATATATATCTGTTTGAACTGCATTTGAAATAGTGGACCAATATAAAACTTGGACAAAAATAAATCCATACCCGGTGATAGACATTGTATAAAATATCGTTCAACTATCTGTCGGAGAGATAGAGCCGAAATTTTGAACTGATCAGTAATATGACATTTCTCTATTGGAATAATATATTCATTGTAACTGGGTTAAGACTTTGCCTTACAGGCGGACGCCCCTCGTGGTACAGGGGGTGGCTATACAGGGATGAAGTTGTAATTTTTTTCCGAAAAATTAACGATCGATAATATGACTAAAAATTTGCCCAGAGTAAGATCTTGGTATAACTAGACGAAATCCCAAAGAGCTGACGCGAGAGTGGATACATAAGGGGTGGCGGACAGGGGTGAAGTTGCAATTTTTTGGGGAAAAATTAACGATAAGTAATATGTCCGCCATTTTCATGGCTCATTATTTAGCCCCTAACAACTATAAATCCAAAAGGGCGGACAGCTGGGTTGGTACAGAGAGCCATAAAACGGGGTCAAATGTACCACTTGCCTGCGCATTTTAGGTCTCGGCAACAATTTTCAAACTGATTTTATTATGATATTTTTATACCGATTGATTTGAAAATTTGTTGTATGCTCACTTCTGTTACTATACTAAAAAGCGTCAAGTAGAGTTTTCCTCAAAATTTTCCAAAAAAATTTCCGTAAATGAAAATTTTCGTAATTTTTTGAGGTAAAATCTAATTTGTAGAACCCTTTCGATTTTCTGTAAGTTATACCATGATTTTTTTCCAAAAATTTTCAAACGATTTTTCCGATAAGAAAAAAAAATTTAGAAAAACTTTAAAAATTTCGTCATTTTTCTCACTCATTGATGTCATTACATTCATCATCTTCGTCACTTTCACTTTCAATATCACATTCATTATCTGCACTACTTCTCGAACTGATTCTGGCATCTGAGGTCCACTAAACCATTTGAATTTATATGTTTCATCTTCAAACTTCCAACCATGTTCTTCAACAATCAATTCTGTTGGTACTTTTTTATGAGCATTTGTCCAAATATTTGAAATATAATGAGCTCGCAGTAGATGTTGGTGTAATTCATCTTGACATGGTGGTAAGCTTGAAGCATCGAAATTTTTTAGTTTTTTTTTAAGGCTCGTTCACATCATGCAACTTATACTGGTTAAATAAATCTGACATCGTTTACTTTTCTTTTTGGAATTGTTCTCGTCAGTCCTGTTCCATATAAGTGACATACGAAAGTTTCTAAGGTTTCAAAAACTTCATTACAATCGAAGTCAGTTTCACCAAGTTGAATAAAAGCATCTTGGTACATATTACATTTAGCGCATGCGTCTAGAATTACTGATCTAAATGAACGCGCATCATTATTATTTTAATATTTTAAAATAATAATGATGCAAAATTAATGTCCAAACAGAATTTGTAAAATTATAATTAACTAATGAAAAAACATTCAATCAATTTGAAAGGTAAAAAAAAAAATATATTGAAAATATCTACAAAGTAAATTTCAAAACTTAAAAAATTGTTAATTCCACTATTAAATTGATTTTTATTAATAATTATTTGAAAAATGTTAAAGGAATTCTACAAATTGAATTTTATCTATTGATAAATAGAAATAATATATTTTGTATTTGATTATTAATGTAATAATAAATCAAATTTTTCTTATATCTGAACAATCATTATTTATGCAATATAAATTTAAAAACCTTTTTATTGTAATAAAAAATAAGTAAAATTACTATTTGTTATACCAAAAATATTTAATAATTAACATTATAAAATTACTTTAATTTAATAAAATATCAAATATCAAACATTTATTCAATTAAAAATTAATCCGTAAAATATTTATATTTAAGAAAAAAATGTGATTTGCAAAGTAAATATGACTTTAGTTTGGAAAAAAACATTATCATAATATCATTTTAATACTACAAAATATTCTATAAAAGATTCAGACGATGACGTAGAGTTTTATCAAATTTTTAGAAAAGTTTTTCTAAATTTTTTTTTCTTATCGGAAAAATCGTTTGAAAATTTTTGGAAAAAAATCATGGTATAACTTACAGAAAATCGAAAGGGTTCTACAAATTAGATTTTACCTCAAAAAATTACGAAAATTTTCATTTACGGAAATTTTTTTGGAAAATTTTGAGGAAAACTCTACTTGACGCTTCTCAGAATAGTAACAGTTGAAAATTGTTACCGAGACCTAAAATGCGCAGGCAAGTGGTACATTTGACCCCGTTTTGTGGCTCTCTGTACCAACCCAGCTGTCCGCCCTTTTGGATTTAAAGTTTTTAGGGGCTAAATAATGAGCCATGAAAATGGCGGACATATTACTTATCGTTAATTTTTCCCCAAAAAATTGCAATTTCACCCCTGTCCGCCACACCTTATGTATCTACTCTCGCGTCCGCCCTTTGGGATTTCGTCTAGTTATACCAAGATCTTACTCTGGGCAAATTTTCAGCCATATTATCGATCGTTAATTTTTCCGAAAAAAATGACAACTTTATCCCTGTATAGCCACGAGGGGCGTCCGCCTGTAAGGCAAAGTCTTAACCCAGTTACAATGAATATATTCCAATAGAGAAATGTCATATTACTGATCAGTTCAAAATTTCGGCTCTATCTCTTGGACTGTAAGGAAGCGATAAGTGGTTTGACAGCATAATAACTGCTTGTTTAGTCTAGTTTTTTCAGTGATTCTAGGCAACCTATTTGGGTGGAGTTTTGACTTGTTCTTGAATGAGTTCCGAATCCAGCAGCCGGCTGAAGTATTGTATTTTTATAATATAATTATTTGACAACCTTTTGTTGGCCAACCACCTAGAGCGGAGTTGAGCCGAAATACATTGATTTCGTATGTTCCGTTTTAAATTCGTTCAATCTGTATATAAAACCCTTCAGGAGGTTATTGAAATGAATTACTAAATAATGCTTCTACATATTGGCAAAGTAGATTTCACTAAACTCACGCTATCAGTGTTTTATTTAATGTGATTATCGAAAATTTTTGCTATATGTGACTATTTTCAACAGTTATTTAAAAGCAATATTTTTGTCTGCGACCATATACGTCATATACACGTCTCTCCGACATCAACCAAATTAAAATTCCACGATGTTTCAGGTGCTTTCAGCTTTGAAGTTATTGCATATTTATTTTCATACAAGCTGCAGAGTCCCAATAAAGTGAATCTCTTGCGAGGAAATCATGAAATTCGCGAGGTTCAAAAGATGTTTACTTTTTACAAGTATGTTACTGACTAAATTTATTTTAAAAATTCACTTAGTATTAATCAAATTAATAAATTTAACAAAAATATTATTGCAGCTACTAACGACCCTTTATAAACAATTCTTTCATTTGTCTGTTTTATAGAATTTTCCCTTCAGATTCATTGAAATTTTTTTTTCGTATATTTTACACTCACTGCTCTCCATTTCATCCATCCATATCTGGGAGAATATGAACACAAAGATATTAAGTTTTCTTTCTGTTTTATTATATTTTATCTATTTTCTTCCATTTTATATAAATTTTGCTGTAGGTTATTTCCGTGACTTTTTCTCTGTCTTTTCGTACTTCTCGTGCAGTTGTTTTTGTTTTCTTTAGCTTCTTCATCGTATAACTTTTCAACTTCTCCATCCATTTTTTATACAACCGTAGAGGTACATTCTAACGATATAACCAAAATGATTTCAATTGCTTGTCTCTCGTATATTGTAAATTTTTCTCTAATCCACTTACTAAGAATATGCAAGTAGTATCTTTTATAAATAAGCCAATGGTTCCATTTTTAGAGAATGCTGCCTTAAATTTGGCGAGAAATTAGGTAACGAAGTTTGGACAGCTTCAAATAATGCATTCGATACAATGCCTATAGCTGCCACTATAGACGGAAAGGTACGTTATGTTAAATTGAATTATTGTTACCACAGACGGAAATGTACGTTATGTTAAGTTATTCTCACACAGAGGTAAGTTTTAGGTATTTTGTTGCCATGGAGGAGTACCGCCACCTTGGCTTTGTCCCGTCATTACAGCTATCAACGATATCCCTGTACCTCTTAACCAACCTGATGTGCAGAGTTCGTTGGCATGGGAGCTGATGTGGAATGATCCTGTAAGGTAGGTATCGATATTAAGGTATTTCTTCTTAGAGGTTATAAGTCCAACTATTTCCAATTCCCTTTCAGTTTTCTATAAACTACTAGAAGACCAGATTAAATGATATGGGGTTCCTCTTTCTTATATTTCCCACTGCCATCAATTTAGTACTGTTAGCGTCCATATGCTTTAATATTCTTGTTGTCCAGTCTATTTATTTCATCTCTCATCATTTTGTCGAATTGGATGACTTGTTTACTTATTTGGTTAGTAATTGGGTCATTACGATTAAGGTTGGAAATAAGACATTGAAGAATTGAAAATATGTATTAAAAATCAAAGAAAAGCAAAAATATTTATAGAAAGAAAAACAGTCTATTTACACAAACAACTTTACAAAATCTTTTGTAATAATTTGGTAGTGCGGTACCGAAAAATTGTATAGCAAGAAAGTGAGTAATGATTTTTTCTTCTCTTTGTACACTTCCCGTCATATAAAACTGGTACACTTTTTTTCCCAATGTAAACTTGGGTTCAGACTGGATACAATGGTTCGTGAATTAATTCGATGTTGCCGTCATAGATAACGGAATTGCACTAAATCTAAATAAAAAAAATAACGTTTAAAAATGTATAACATTTTTAGATAGGTATTATTTTTATCATTAACAACAAAAAACCGTATCTAATAAATTTAATAACCTAGATTATTGGCACATGGAACATTGGAATGCATCAATGTAATTTTTTACTTTAATTACCTACCGAACACGAACTGTATTTTGTGTCAATAAGTTTAGTAACGGGCAAACTACCAAGATTAATTTATTATTTATTAAAAGAACGATAACATTAACAAAAACTAACATTATACTTTATCCTACGTAGATTATAAACTATAAATTATCCGGGGCGAAAAAACGCTTTTCAAAACGTGACGTTCAATCCAATACCTCACTGTAATGTTTTATTATAATAACTTAAAGTTATGTCTAGATTGATTTTATCTATCAATATATTTGAATTAAAATATTTTCGTAAATTATAATAAAACACAAATCAATGTATGAGTACTTAATTGAGATGATGAAAAATTACAAAATTATTATGAGAATTTTTTAGGATGCATGTTTAAACAAATTTAATGTGACTGACTGATCGGGAATGCTCGATGTTTTAGTTTTTAAAATACTCAAAACTGCCGGTCTGTCACACAGCCCTGTTTTTGGCTGGTTTCATATAATATTTTCGTTCAACTGGCAACAGTGCCCTAGAAATTAGAATGACACATATGTGACAAGAACAACTTACACAACTTGAAAAACACGATTTTCGGTTATAAGAGTTGTACCAGTTTTTTATGACGCGAACGATACCATATCCATTACTAAACGTTGGTTATCAAATTGGTTATCATAATTTTATTTACCGCAGCTCTGAAGAGGGACGACGAAGACTGATTAAACTCACGTAGGTTACGAAGTCATTATGTTTTTCTTCGACCAGGGCCCTGATTCTATTTCATTTCGATGTCGAAATTTAAAAGCGACTACGCCATGACAGTCGCAATCGCTAGCGATTCTCATTCATTTCGATTGTAGTTAAAACTGGGGATATTTACTTTATCATTTTGACACTGCTGAAAATTTGGGTTGGCCCTGTTGTTTATTGGCTGCACTACGCTTGTTGAATGTTTGTTTTGTTTACGTTACGTGAACGTCTTTTTTTTCTTGTTTGAGTTGTTAAATCATAAATATTGGCCATTCTCAATTATATTTTGAATTGAAAGAAAAGATGGCAAGAAAAAAAAAGGCGATGTGGGAGATCCTTAAGTTATAACGACTAAGATTTGACTTAGTGGATATATTCTAATATATTTTTAAATTTACTGCAGCTTAGTAATACTAACCCTAAACATTTTGGGTATCCTAGAGGCATAAACACCTTCTTCCAAATATGGTTCTAATACCCTTATTAAATAATTTGCAGCTTGTTTATTAAGCCGGAATTGCTGCCTAAATTGAGCATCACTTAGTGAAAAAGAATTTTGAGTATCCCGTAACATTCTTCTTATCCTCCGTTATGAACGTCGGATATCTAACCTCTCTAATTCCTCCAAAACTAGCAAATGTCCGTAAAACACAGCCATATTGATACTTTTTGCCTCAGTTTTCCTTGCAAGGATCAAAACACCGCCTACTTAAACTGAACCTAAGTTCACTTCTCCCAGTCCAGTCAGTCATGTCAGATTAATTTCGACTCGAAATGAAATTTCAACCACTTTCTTGTGGTTGAAATTAATTTCGATAAGTCGAAAACTAGTGACGTCGTTTGGTTAGTTCAGCTGAAATCCACAAGGTTCGCAAAGTCGCATTTCGACGTCGCCATATTAATTTCGACATGTTTTGAGTCGAAATCTCAATTAGAATCAGGACCCTGGACTCCTCTTTCCACATATTTTAAGATTTAGGACTCTAAATCCTTCTGGGTGTCGAATGACATAGACAAAATACTCCAATTTTTGTATTTTTATAATTTTCACTATTTTTTAATCAGGGTTTTTAAACACCCTAATGTTTTTTTATCTCTTAACCCAGCTTATGGATAGCAGCTTTTAATATACCCATATTTTAAAGGCTTGAAGTTTATTTAATGGCGATTTAGTGAGCCTTCAGCTTTTACCTCCATACAATGAGAAGATGTAATATTTGATGAGCCTTATTTTCAGGTTATTGTTAATACTTTGTCTTCCCAATATTTTTTCATTCGGAAAAACACTACTTTAGCCTTTTCAATGCGGATTTTTATTGTTTTGCTCATATCCAATTGTCGTGTTTATTTGAACCTAAAAGATAAGTGATGGTCTCGGTTCTTTTATTTCAACACTATATGCTGCAACTATGCAGTCGTCCACTGGTGCTTTGGTTACTAGCGTATATATTTAGTTTTTAAAGTATTAATAATTGTAATAGTAACTGTAGTTTGTTCACAGAATTCGTAAGCAACACACTATCATCCACGTATCTCAGATCTTCCATCTTAATTCCGTTGACCGTGATACCGACATCATCCCTGGCCAGTGACTCTTTGAGAACGTGCTCGGAGTTCATATTAAAAAGCAGTGGTAACAATATGCATTTTTGTGTCACTACAAAGAAAATTTCAATTGATTCAGAAGTATCTAGGCCAATTCTGACATTTGTTTGCTGGTGATAGTATAGATTTTATATAATTCTTAAATCTTTGTCGTCTATTCCTAGTGGTCCAAAAATTTTCATTAATTTTTATGTCTAATTTTGTCAAATGCTTTGTCAAAGTCTATAAAATACATGTACACAGGAATACATCTCTACACCTCTGAACCAGTATCTGCACGCTGCATAATGCCTATCTCGTTCCAAGATTATTACGGAAACCAAATTGCGTATCACTAATTTCTTCTTCAATTCATAAATTCTGGAATGAGTTATACGAAGAATGATTTTTCAAATGTGAATATTAAAAGATATTGTCCTATAGTCGGAGCACTTTTTAACATTTACTTTTTTTGAAAGCATCACAATTAGATGTTAAGCATCACAGATCTGTTATGCCAATTTTCAAGTATTTTAAGTATTTATCTTGATATTTCATCTTGCTTTGTAACTTTTCTGATTTGGCCATTTTTATTGCATTTTATAATTATTTCATTATTATTGGGAATCTGTAATACAATTGTGTATTTTTTACTTGTTCTTCGCTAAATATTTTTTTAATGTCCTCTTCCCATATTTTTAATTTATCAATATCTTTTATGATAAGGTTCTCTTCTTTATTTACAAGGCTGTATGACCTTTTATTTCGTATACCAGTAATCTATTTTATATTTTTGTTATCACATAACACATAATCACATATTTTGTTATCACACATAATGTGTGATAACTGAATTTCAGTTATCACACATTTCTCTTCAAACCAAGATTCTTATGCTAATAATATTTTTACTTAGCGGTAGTTTTGAGAATCTCAGTTTTCAAACTTTTAAGCAACGATTAAAAAAACAATCTATTTAATTGTAACCAGCATAATAGAAAGTATAAAAAACTAACTTATTATTGTGTAAGTATATCGAATAAAAATGAATATGCTAGAATCCAAACAATACGTCTTACATATATTTTTTTGTATACTACGCCTGACAAAACTCTTATAACAAAGTTTTCACCCTTTTTATTCAAAAAAAAAACTTTTATTCCGCACCCCATCGATGTTGACCTCTCGTTATTACATTGTATTCGTTAGCCGTCGAGATCGCTTTCCGTATTTGAGTTTGAAATTAAATCAATTGTAATAAGGTCAGGGAAAAGTTTTGCACCTGTTCGAAATAGGTCAGTAAGTTAAGACCGAGAGTAATTGGTCGGTTTCTAGTTTCTTTTAAAATCTGGACATGTTCCTGAAAAGTTAACACAACTTTTGTTTTTTATATCTGCATAGTCCGGTATATGAAAAAAAAAATTATGATCTTAGCATTGCATGTTTATTACACTATTTTTAAGAGTTCCATTATCCTATTTTAGACCAAAAGCACTTAATGATAAACTAGCTATGGAATTGCTTGCCAACGAAGGTTTTGCTGTGAATACGAGAAGGGGCACGGCTCATATATTTAGCGTGGAAGCATTGGAGAGGTTCCTGAAAGCCAATCAACTGACTCATTTCGTACGAGCTCATGAAGTTGCACAGGCTGGTTTTCAGGTATTTGTTAAGTTTGTGGGTTTTTCACTATCTATAAATTTTCTAATTAATTTTGTTCCTTAAATATAAGAAGAATATTATTGTATATTTTAAATGTTTTAAGTATTTTATTTTGTCTTCACTGTCAATCAATTCTGGTAAGGTTGATTATTTAATTATAAGTCTCCTTTTTAATTTCGGAAATTTAAGAGTTATTTTTAAGAAGAGTTGTTAAAGAAAGATAATTAAATATAACCGTAAAATTGGCATTTCTTTATTTAACGTTTCGGCATGCAGGTCGAAAGGCGTATCAAAATACTTTTAAAAAAAATTGGAGTTATAACAAAATATTCTAATCTGATCTTTATTATTTACTCATAGGAAAGTAATACGCTTAGTACTATGCTTTATTTATCTGTTATTACCCCCATATATTATTTTAAGACAATTGTCTCCAATTGTCTTTTCCACTAGTTTTCTACAGTGTTTTGCAGTTCCGTTTCGTAGTTTTTCATAAGATTCCATGTCATCTTCGTTTTCTTTTTGTCCCAGTAACAGCTCTCATCATTTAGTTGAATCCTCCACCTGCTCCTCTATCTTTTCTCCTTCGTAAAAATGTAGTGGCTTTATGTAATTCGTTTGACTATAGTCCCATCTCTTCTTCTAGTTATATATCCAAAATATTTTTTAGTTGGTAGTTGTGGCGAGACTATTTTTTATTTTAAGTTCTACTAGTATTGAATTATTTGTGCAATTTGTTATCCACGGCATGCACAAAATCCTACGGTAGACCCTCAAATGCCAATATACGCTTTGAATCTTCTTTTTTGATGGTCCATACAATATTTATTTTCAAAAAATAGATATCTTTCTTTTATGACTCTGTTTATTAAAACAATCTGTGCAGCTGCATATTACATTAAAAACTCTACTGTATATGTATGTAGTACTTTGATGATCTTTTGTCTATATGTATATTCCACTGCTATTAAGCACATGGCTTATATCCTTCATTCAGTTAAAGTTGTTGAATTAAAGAATTATTGATTAAGACCATTTTATTAAACAATAAAAATGTGCAACTAACAATTGATAAAATGTTTTAAAAAATATCACTCCCACTTTTAGGTTAATCAGAAAGGAAAATTGCTGACAGTGTTTTCATCTTCTAAATATTGCGGTGGGAAAAACGATGCAGCTTGCATAATGGCGGATGCGGGAAAACTCAGAGTTCTCAGACTAGACACAACATGAACAGTAAGGTTATATTAAAAAGCAACAGAAAGAAACAAATAATTTGGTATAACACATTTTCTGTATACAAATAAATAAAAAATCTTTAGAAATGTTGTGTTTAAATTTTCGCAATGTAGAGGAGAAAGAAAGATTTACTACATACCTACTAATTTATTAATCATACTCACAATTATACTACTTGTTAGCAAATTAACTGACAAAAAACTTACGTAGTAATATTTTAAAACTCTTAGTTACTTGTCTATGTACTATACGGATGGTAATGAACAATTGGTTATCATTATTGTATTGATAAGAAAACTTATTTTTATACCGTGAAGTACTTTCGTTCAGTTTTTTATTGGTTGATTATCAAGGTTTCCTTTCTTGCAGTATTTTTCTCTTGTTGCTATTGTATTTATACCCTACAAATTGTCTCAACAGAAGAATCACGCTCAGATTTAGATATCTATAATTTTCGATATACTTTTCTGAATTCTTTTATTTTGAGACAATTCCAAACCCTTATCCACACCCTTATCTGTAAGTCTTTCAAGATTCTAAGACCCTATACCGATTTTTCCAACCTGGTAATTAATGGTTATAAAAATAGTCCTCATTTGGAAATTCAAAATGAGCTCAGATTGTTTTCAGAACATTTTACCCTAGGAAATGCTATCTTTACAGTATATTTTTTGTTATTTTGTCTATTTGTGTATTGATGTTTGCATCCCTTACTAGGAGATACTTACTTTATATGAAATACAATGTATGAAGATGAACTACCCTCACAATAGTATAAGAAATAATCTGATCCATTTACCACAACAAAAGAAATTATTAAAATTTTACAGGACTGTGATTACATACAAAAATCTATCATGCTGATATCTAGAAAAACAAAGATAAATGAGTCCATCCATCTAGCTAAAAAGTATAAAAAGGTTCGAAATATGACAAAATTGTGGGTTGGAATATGTTTAGTGAATGGATGTTCACGGAAATGCTAAGAAAATATTAACAAAAGGAGACGGTGACAAACGAACAATCAAAAAATAAATAATTATTAGATCACACCTGTCTGGAAAGCGAAATTAGGAAATAAGGAAAAATGAAATAAATTAATAAAGAAAAGAAGCAATAAACATAGACGACGAATAAATGTTAGATTGGTCTTATTAATATGTCAGATTTCATTTATTTATGTGTCTGTATCAGCTCTCTTATTGTTATTTGTATTTTTTGTTTCTTTGTAAGACGGTTAGCAAATTTACCTTTAAAATAGGCCGTGCTCCAACTGTTCCCCAATTGATAACTTATTTATAAACTGCGTTTGTTCTGCAATTTTTCTGGCAGCATCCGCTAAATTGTCGTAAAAATAAATAAGCTAAAAAATAAAAATTAATATAACTTATGTATAAGTATATAGATTGGTAGTAGGAAAACGTACATATTCGGAATAGTTTTATATTTAAGGGGTAAAAAACAAAAAGAATATTAGAGATTATTGTGGTAATACGGTAAGTTGATGTTCCACCTCTTGAAATCCAAAGAAAAAGACCAAAAAAATTGATAGCAAAAAAACAAAATTTGTTGAATTGAAATGCCAGCAAACTTATTTTAAACTCCACTTGTGGCTTATTCCCATTAAAATAGTAATTGCTTTAAGATGCCACAAGAAAATAGTTTTAGAATAAATTGAAATTAACTGATTTATTGTAAAGAAGGAGAATCAATTTGAGTACCATATTTGTAATAAACTTTTGGTTTTTTAACATCTTTTCAAGAAATATCTACTTACCTCTAAAAAATCTAGGTAGTCTATAAAACCATCTTGGTTCGTGTCTATTACAGTAAATCGTTTCCGTCTTTTTTCCAAGTCACAATCAGACCATAGGCAAAGTAAAATGCAAGAACTAAAAACCATACGAGAACATTTTTATTTTTGTTTGGACGAATTGGAACATTAGTGATCGTAATAATAAAATAAAAATAATAGAGTCATAAGAGGAGAAAATTCTGAATTATTGTTAAGAGAGAAAGACTTTCATAAGGACCAGTTTGGTCTAGAATGAACATCGTTTATTTCGATAAACTTTCGAAAAATATTAATAAAGTAACGCCAGTCCCTTGCCTATGATCAAACATCAGGTCAGCGTTTAATGACCCGTGGTCCATCGACGGTTCGAGATTCCATGATCTAGATGTGCTGACGAAGGGTCTAGAAATCTGTTGGACCAGACGACGTTCCGCTGAGAGACTTCGATGAAATTCCGAAACAACGGGACAATGATATATAAGGAAAATTAAATTGTAAAGAGTTAGTCTAATAAATATATTTGAAGTGTGAAGTAGATAAATGTTATAAATTAATCGTGTTTTTAGTAATACTGTTAAAAGACTGTAAATACATTAAAATGAGTATTAAAAGACTGTAAATAAAAGTAAATATAATATAAATATTCTAAAACAATAAGATTGTAGCATCATCCAATGTTTTATGTATCCTTAGTTTGATATTAATTATTGGGCGTTTTATCTTTATAGTTTTCTTTTGTGTTGCTTATAAAGTTTACAAATTAGAACTTAAAATACGGTTTATAAATATTATGTTTTGTCAGTGCTGTACTGCAGTATGAAATTATGGACAATAAAGAAGAACAATGTGAAAAAAATTAAAGCTTTTGAGTTAAAGATGTATCGCAGAATATTACGACTTTGATCCTCGGTACAAACATTAATTACTAAATACATGGATTTAAGACGAACAAAAAAGAGAAAAAAGTTGTACTGACTATTAAAAGGAGAATATTGAGAATATTTAGAGAAGAAAAATACTAATTAGTTCAACTTATACCGCAAGAAAAATAAGTGAAGGAAGATCAATGGGTAGAAGACATTTCTAGTCCAAAAATCTGCGTGAATAAATCAACATCGACAATAACCATTTGTTTAGACTAACAGGCTTGGGACCAACCTTTGGAATGAAGATGCCACTTGAAGAAGAAGATGCTTGATGCCACTAGACGCGAGGCTGCGCTGGAAAGTCCACGTTAAAAAGAAAAGAGGGGAGCTTGGTATTAGATATAAGACATTGTGTTGGCTGATTGGAAAAAATTCAACATTATCCATTCATAATAAATTATCTACACTTCATCTAATTTAATACGAAATATTTAGGCGGTAGGTGTGTTCTTTTTTAGAATCACTTTGCCGAGTACACTGGCATTACAGCCACTAGACATACTGTATTATATACGCGTAGAAATAATATTTAAAGATTTCTATTAATGTTAACTTAAAGAAATACACAATAATATGTTTCATTTTATTTGTATAAATGCATTATAAACCGTTTTTATGAAGAACATTTGTTCGGAACACACTGTAACTGTAATCGAACGTAGGTTATATTTTGTGATAAATTGGTAACACTTATTTGACAGTTCTGGTGTTGACACGGTGTTGAAAAAAGTGTTGTTTTTGTTTAAGTATTTATTTCATTTAACATCTTTATACGACGCATACAAGCGGCTCAAATTGTTTTTAACAAGATTATTTTTTAACTCTTGTTTTGTTTCTATTTATGTACATTAAATATTAATTTGTTTTGTTTTATAATCCACTTTTGCAATAATTATGTGACCTATTTCATTTCAAATGGATTCAGGATTTTTTTATACTTTGGCAACTATGTCAACTTCGATCTCTCCTAATGATAATGACGTGCAACGGTCTGTAAATTAGATGGACTGTATTTACAAGCAAGTACGGAGGCCATGGGTGCCAACTCTGGAGCTGTACCAAAGCTAGTAATTTACATATTATCCAGAGATTTCAAAAGAAAGTACTGAGGAACATTGTTGATGTTCCTTGGTGTATCCGTAACAGCAACCTCCACGTCACGAGCAGAGGCTGCATGGTCATGTGAATGTCGAGGCAATCCAGCAATTTGAGTTAGTATAAATGTGTAACAATTTAGTGTAAAAAGCAGAGTATAGTGCTGTGATGTTATTGCATGATAGTTGTAGTGCATTAGTTGAGAGATAAAATAAGAGTAAGCCATGTAGTAAGCCCTTAGATTTAAGTATTTGCTGTATATTAAGTTAGGCCAGAAAATAACTGATAATTGGTTATTTGTGACCAGATAACAGTATACAAACACCGTACAGGTGTTATAAAAAAATTATCAAGAAAATCGAAGACAAACAAACGTCTTTATCTGATTTTTTTTACATCAGAACTAGCTGTAGTCAGCTTCGGCTCTTATGTGGTGAAATGCATGAGTCCATGATTTAGATAATTTACATAATCATAAAAGATGAAACAGAAATATAGACGAGACAAAATTAACAATAAAATATTTATGTTTCTTATTAAAACAATCATAATCATGATTTTATTGACACGAAGTTATTAAGCGACCCTCGTTATATAGATTTATACATTTTTTGTTGGTGCACTACCATATGGAAGCATCCCTATGGTGTTCTCCCACTCCAACTGTTCTTTACCACATTTATTATATGAAAGAGTTAAATTAGGAAAACTATATTAAATTTATAATTACCGCAAATATTATAAAAACCTCCCTTTCCTAATTAACTTCGAAGAAATTTATCCCGAAAACTTTTTCTCGAATTGGGCTAACGACTTACAATGCTTCGAAATCGATCATCTTATTACTCTCATTAAGAAAAGTTAGGAACAAGCTATGTAAATAGGAGATTGTTGATTCGTTCCAATCGGGA
The DNA here is from genome assembly GCF_040954645.1 of Diabrotica undecimpunctata. NCBI lineage: Eukaryota > Metazoa > Arthropoda > Insecta > Coleoptera > Chrysomelidae > Diabrotica > Diabrotica undecimpunctata. The sequence goes on from NC_092803.1 coordinate 558,471, forward strand.
AAGTTTATCGCTAAGTTCTTTTCTTCCCAACTTTTCCCATCAATCCTTTGCCGCTTTTCGGTTCTGTTCTCTAGAAGTTTCTTGTTGAAATCCTTAACGAGTTTGTCGTACTTTGATTCCGTTTCCTCCTCTTCAGTTTCACTATCAACTTTTTCTGAAAATATAGAGATATAATTAGTCATTTTTAAGATTCGGTCCGATTGATTCAAACATCCGGATCCTAAAATACAAGAGTGAAAGCAGTAGTTAAACCATTAAACAAAACAAATGAATAAATAAGAACTAGTTTCTTTTAGTTTATCTGTGTTTTCTGTTATCTTGTTTTTTATCAAAAAGTTTCAATTTTGCAATTTTTTCTATTTTGAATTACCGAGTTTGCTTAATTGGAATGAAAGATTTTCTTCTTTCCTTACATTTTTTCCATCAGTTTACAGCGCGGTTTAGCTGTTAAGTTTAATTTTTCTTAACTATTTGTATAATCCCAATATTATCTTTTTTATTTTATTATATATTTTTTTATTTACAAACTCCTTTTAGCCCATATGGCTACTAGCGAAAGAAAAAAATATTAACAGCCATAGAATAGTACAACAATTTTGTATATATAGTTTATTGTTTTTAAATATTGAATAATCACGTTGGCATCGCAGCACTTTAAGAACAGCTCTTTCAAATTCTCCGGGACTCCGAATTCACCTCATTCCGCAATGTGTAACTGGCACTTCACTAGGTTTCTTTATTGTTAGCTGGGTCTGGCAAGCATAACTATAAGGCGACTATAACCAAGCCGCAGTCGCATGAAGATCACCTAAGAAAAACGATTGGCGGAACTATCAGACCATGGTTGAAATGTTGGTTTTCTCGCAAGTAGTTTGGCCGCATGTTTTTTGAGCCATCTGTTATTCCATATGTCAACTATTTTGCTGTGAAAATATAATTTGAGATCTGTGGCTGGATTTTTTGGATAGGTCTTAATAGTTACGTCTTCCAACGCTTCTTGTGCATATTTATCTGCCTGATCGCTTCTGTGATTTAGATTGTGCAATTCTTGTCTAATGAATTTGGCCACAGGATAGGAAGAATATTTAAGGCCAATCTTGAAAGTATTTCTTTGTTACTCCATGCTTTTGATGTTATTTGGACTCATAAGTATTTGAAGGTTTCAGTTGATTTTATAATTCCCATTTCAATTTGCAGGCTTTCTGATTTTTCTCCTGTAACTAATTACTCGGTTTTTTGTATAGTCATTGTGAAGCCCCACTCGGTGTACTCCTCCTCCAGTAGCGCTCTCGTCTTCAGCTAGAATGGCTTGGTCGTCAGCAAAGTGTATCGTGTACAATCTCTTGTCTTCGATTGGAATGCCCATGTTACAGCATTGTGGAATAATAAAATAATAAAAAGAAAATAAAAGAAGAATTTATAAAATAATAATAAGTTTTGGGTTGTACGGCTCCGAACTTTGGGAAATCAATCAAAAAACAAATCAAAAATTAAGGCAATGGAAATGGACTATTGGAGACGATATTACCGGCACACTAGACTTGATAGGGTAAGGATCGTAGACTTTAGGAGAGAAATGGGAAGTGACCTAGACATAATAGATACTATCAAATCCAAAAGACTAAAATGGTAAGGATACCTGCAGAGAATGCCTGAAAATAGATGGCCAAAAAAGATAATAAAAATAAACTCCGACCACTAGAAAAAAATGAGGTAGACTAAGAAGGTCATGGAGAGAAGATATCGAAGATGCAATGACCGCCAGAGATTTAAAAACTGAAGATTGCTTCGACAAAAAACGTTGAAAATTAGGCTTTAAAGGTCTTGGCCTGCTTAACAACGTTTTTCCATTCTGACTTGTCGGATACTTTTCTTCGCCACTGCCACTGATGTTCATGGTTTTAAGATCTTCCTCTATCCACATTTTATGGGGCCTCCTTCTTGTCATATTTGTATGTGGTTTCTATCTCTGGATTACTTTTACAGCTCGATTATTTGGCATTTTTCTAAGTGGCCAAGCCAGTTTTGTCTTCGTGATCATACAAATCTAAAGATATCTGCGCTTTAGTTCATCCAGCTCATAGTTTGTTTTCATTCTTCACGGGTTTGATATTTAAAATTAATTAAATGACGATCGATTTACTTCTTATTTTTTGACAATAGATCCAAATTTATTTGAGAATATAATAACCAAGGAGGGGGAGTTGGCATTTTGCTAGGATAGATTTCGGGGAATTCAGGGTTTAATTCATTTATGTTATGATTAGTCTGTATCTTTCATAAAAGGAAATATGGATGTTTGCGTGCTGAGTATCAGAGAAGCGAATGGTTTGGTTACATTGTAAAAGTACCGCTCCCCTGCATATGAGAGTAATTATTGCCATCTTCTTAGATCTAATGGTAGATTACCGAGTTTCGAGTTCCAGCTGAAGGTTTATGATAGTTGTTCTAAATACGTTGTATATTATTCTACGATAATTATTTGGAATGGTGTGTAAAATTTTTAGATCTGTTATTGTTGCACCAGGCGAATAAGCATGGCATCCAAAATCAATCTTGGAGCGGATCAGATTTTTATATAATGTTAGCAGAGTTCTGGCGTCTGCTCCCTAGTTCGTACCAGAAAGACGTTTCAAGAGAATATAAATCAGAAATCTCATGAAGCCAAGAAACAGAAATATGCATATCAGCGAATGGTGGTATTCTGTATCGAAATCAAACCTAAACCGTCTATTTTATTTTTAATTTTTCTTTTATTTTTACATTTCAAGAGGTTTAGTCTTTTTTGACAAATTGCTATAATATATTTGATGGTGGTTCTTTCAAGTTAGAACTGGATCAAATATTAATTCTCACCTATTAGTAAAATTCTATTATCTTTTTTATTCTGGATTCCTGTGTATTGAAGTGTGTATAGTTTAAATGTGGAACAAGAGGATAAAAATTAGGAATATTAAAAAAATATTACCGTCTTGAGGCACTTCAGGAATAAAGGCACAATATCTTGTGGGTTTTAGTGGATAATCTAATATTCCTGATATAACTGAGCTAAAATATTGTCCCATTTTTATAGCGGAAACAGTTAAGTGACGGATATGTCACAAGTTTCAAAAATATTCATTGGCATTCATAGATTCAATAATGCACGAAATGAAAGTAAAAATACTGGAAAAATTCTTCTTTTTTAACTTGAATAGAAAGAAATAAATTGAATAACTAGCGATTTTTGAATACAAAATATGTCGATTATCAAAGAATCTACTAGCTTTTATGAAATTTAATAAATGGTCTTTAAAAACATAATTTTTCCTAAAAAGTCTTAAACAAAAATCTTTTTTCAATTATTCTCCATTTCCACCTACGAGTAAATTACCCAGATAGTGCGGCGATTAATGTTTTCTAAATTGTGTTATTTTAGAATTCTAAAAATTTTCAGGATACTATAGAGGTATTGAGGTTGATTAAAACTAGAATTATATTGAAAATTTTATTTTGCTAAAAGACAAAAACGATAAAAATTTCCAAAACTTAACATCAATAATATTTGTTTTGTCCTTAAATACTGAAACCTAATCATAATTGTTTCGTAAATAATACTTTTTCTATCACATCAATACGATTATAATAATACCGTACAATGGAACAATACAACTAAACTTTAGGCGCATGAATTTTTACAATGTCCGCTAAACGCTATCGTACTCGTAGTAATAATCTTTTATAAATCTACATGTTGCTTATACGTATAACGATATAACTTTATATGAAATTAATGGAAACATTTATTCAGAAAATGGTCAAACTGTCTTTAATCATTTAAAAATTTTAAATAATAGGCAACAAAAAGTCTTGGATGTTTTTAGTGTTCCAACATTCTTTCATTTCATCTTCAGCTTCGTGATTGAATCTTTTACCTGGTGTTCCAGTCTTTTATAGATTAGGTCGTTTATTTCCACTCTTTAATGTTTTTAAACTGACTTAATCTATTGGCATTCATCGTTCCCTCTCCCATTTTCGAGTAATAGTTTTTATTCTAGATTTTTCCATCGGTTTTCTTTCGAAGACTATTGTTTATTTTTATGTTGTAGATGTCTTGTTTAAATATCTGGTGACGATAATCACAGATGAAAACCACATAGAAAAAGAGTTCTCCGCAACGATAGCTATGGGGAATAGAGCATTATATCCCTGTCATCATTATTAAGATCTATGCTGCTAAGAAGAAAATCTAAATTAAGACTCTACAAGTCAATTATTTGCCAATTTGTTACATATGAAAGTGAAACATAGATTCTACATCAGCGGGAAATAAATAACGCTAATATTTAAAAGGAAGGTTCTCAGAATTATAATTGGCCTTTAAAGAGATGAATTGATAGGAGAGTGGAGATGGGGCCGCAATGCAGATTTGCCGACTCTGGATGATATTGAAAACATCGTCCGATATATAAAAGCTAACCTGATAAGATGGGCAGATCATTTAGTAAGATCAGAGGAATACAGAGTGCTAAAGACAGTGTTTTTTGAGAGACCAGACAGTAGAAGATTAGTAGGCCATCTCATAAAAAAATGGAAGAATGATATTGAAGCCGATTTATCCAGAATTTTGGTGTACACCAATTGAAAATGGAAGCACAAATCGTAGAAGATAGAGGGCTAGAGTGGATGCAACGAACACTCACCCCAAGTTGTAAAAAAAGTCAAGAACAAAAAAAAGATGTCTCGTTTATTTTTGCATAATCTCTGGTCTTGTCGCTATCTTCCTCATCTATCCTAAGGATTAGTACAGAATATCATGCTGTGTATTCCCTATCTGTTCAATGGCAATATAGCCGAAATAGAGCATTGGTCTCCTCAAAACTATGTTCCCCGCGCCTCTCTTCGCCAGGTTCTTTCTAGCAAATTTCTTGCTCCCATCTTTTTAATTGCCTTTCTTTTTATCTTGCGAACTGCATTTTATATAGGACCCTTTTCGGCAATCTTTCAGTCTTCATTCTCACAACATTACCAGCCCATCGAAAGTCTCTGAAGTTTAACAACTACTAAGATCGATGTCCCTTTGAACAGTTCGTAGAGTTGATAGTTGTATCTTCTTCATACTTCGTTTTCTAGACCCTGATTGTTGTAGACCCTTAGTTTCGATCTCCAGTGTGTGATTTTGAAGAGGAACATATAATCGAGTGAAAAATAAGCTTTTTTTTACTATTCTTCTTTAAATTTCTGGTCTTTCTGTTCCTCCATCCGTGCTTAATGTAACTTTCTAATATGTGTACAGTTTCAATATCCTGTCCTCTAATTCTACTGTGCGTCTGTTTCCCCAAGCTCTTGCCTGTGTTAGTTTTATTGTCTTCTGAATATATATTTCTAATCTGGTCTATTTTGCCCCTGTTTTTAATTGTGAATATATTTTGTATCGCATTTTCCGTTCTACAAGTTATAATGCTGATGTCATGGGCATATGCTCCAATTCTTCTTCTTCTTCTTCTTCTTTCCGTCTCTTGCCGTCTTTACTACTCTATTTGTTGTCTTTAGCGACAATTTGGCAGTAATGCATATTGATTTATTTGTTAGAAGTTTAGCTCTTCCTATATTCAACTGTCTTATCACATATTCGAGAGTTTGGTTGAATAGTGTCGGTGTCATTTTATATTTTGATAGTTGCTGTTGAGGCCGAGGCTGCATTGAGTCTTAGGCCTGTTTGACATCTATGAATATGTTGTGGACATGTCGTATTATTTCGAGTCATTTGTTTGGTATAGAAGTAAATACTTTGTACGTTATGCACAATATGATTATTTTACGATGATTTTCGCAGTTTAGTTTATAATGTTTTTTATAGATTAAGCCTATAATCCCGGTTTTCCAGTTGGTAGGTATCTTTTCATCATTCCATATCTTATTTATGAGCATATGCATTTATCATACTAAGCGTTCGCTACCTAATTTATATAAAGGCGCGTTTTCACGAGTCGATCTGGATTGAACGATTTAGGTCGATTATGAAATCGAAAGCAAATTAAGTATGTAAACCATAAATCGACTTGGCCGTTCGGCGGAGTGAGTCGATTCGACGGAAGTAGAAAGACTGTCTACTTTTGATGGGCGATTGTCGCCGAATCGATGACGAACGACTGAAATCGAATGTGTAAACATCTCGTCGAACGAAAACACAACGTGCAGAAAGCCGAGTAGAGTACTTCTAACGTGTATGCAGTTGTTGTTTTTAGTGCGATAAGCTGTAATTTTGGGAAAAAATGAGTGAAAATGGTCAGATGCAGACATGGCAAGATTTTTGGATGCTTAATAAAACTATGATGTATTATGGAATCCACAAACTGAGCTTTATGGCAATCTACAAGCGGGGCGAGCAGCATCGAAAGCAATTCTACAACATATCAATAAACCGAATATGTCTGAAAATTACTTGAAAAATAAAATAAAAAATATTACAACAACATACAAATTGCGCAACAAATTAATTGCACACCTACAATAATAATTTCAAGTGATGCCGTTTTATACCACAATTAATTCAACATTTGTCGCCTATCGTGTAAACCTTTTTGCTTTCCACACAGATCGAATTATGGTCGAACGATCCAAATCGTTCAACCTAGATCGCCCCGTGAAAACGCGCCTTAAGCTTAGAAGAGACGTTGTCAATACCTGAAGTCTTGTTATTCTTTGGTACTCGTATTGCTTGTTTTACTTTTACCTTTGTCGGGGGTTCTATATATTTCGGCGTCTCCCTCAATGTGATGCCTTTCTATATGCTCCTCATTTTCTTGACTCCGTAAAAGAGTTTAAAAATAGGTTTTTCATAATGATTTAATTTCTTCTAGATAGCTGGTTATCTGTCCAACTTAATTTCTGCATAGATTTGTTGGGATTTGTATCCTTTCCTTAAATTGTGTATAAACGCTTCTCTTATATCGTTGTTTTGGAGACTTTCCATTTTCTGTATATTACCGTTTTCGTATTTTTTTTCTCTGTTCAGCATATTTTATCAGCCCTCCGTCTTGCATCTTCGTAGGCTGCTCTTATCTCTCTGGTTCTTCTTTCTATATATTTCTTGTGTTCTTGATTTTTTTCCTGTATAGCTTTTCTATATTCGTCATTGAACCATTCTCTTTTTGTTTTTTTTTCTTTTTAACCTACGATCTTTCTTGCTGCGGCAATGACTTTAGTTTTGATTTCTTCCCGATATTCTTCGATGACTACACTGTCCGTATTTGTCAGTATTTGTGTTATTTCTGTCTCACAGTTCTTTTTCATATCTTGTTATCTTAATTTTTGTATATCTAATTGTTCTGTTGTTTGTTCTGCTTGTTTCTCTGAATTCTGCATCTACATTTTATCTGTACTAGGAAATGGTCAAATTCATAGACTCTTCGGCTCATCACATCTTATATGCTTGTTGCGGCCCTTTTGTCTAATAATACATGATGAATTTGATTGGCAGTTGTTCCACCAGGCATAATCCATGTCGCTTTTTGTATATAGCGGTGTGGGAAAAAAGTTAAGCTTATAATTATGCTGTATACTTTTTCATATGGACAATAAAACAAAAAAAGTTCAGTTAATATTACTGTAATGATAATATTGTTAACTTAAGGTTTGGACTGAAAAACAAAACCATTTTTCTAGTACAAAACTTCCTGTAGATAAATTAGACCACTTTCCAAATTTTTGTTAAAAATGATAAAAATAAACATCCATACTGGATATATTAAACAAATAAATATCTTTTACGATTGTACCAATATGTGACATAATTTTTTTTTTAATTTATATATACATTTTTTATTATCCGTTAAAAAATACTTCAAAAATTGATCTATCACTTTGTTGTTTCAGTGACAGATATCTTGTGATGGTTTGGTGACCAAAGTTAATGGTCAGTCATTTAATTTTTTTAATTGTAAGAAATATTTCTATTTTAAATCAATTCTTAACAACCATTTATATTGCTTATTCGCTTGTCTTCTTTTATTGCATTCATTTTATAACATTTTCCGATCAGACCGGTATTAATATCCCCTTCACAGGACATGTTTTGTCTATATAGTTTAATTTTTGTTCAATTGCAAACTGACTTAATCTTTCACCATTTCTATTAGACATTTTATATGACCTGTATTTTTGCTTTGTCGGTTCCTAACATTTTTTACCTTTGCATTTACATCTCCGAAATTATTTTCCAATTTCGGTATTTATAAACTTTTTCAGCGTTTTATAAAATTTGTCCTTTTTTTCTGTGAACTTCTTTGCATGCAAATTATACACATAAATCTCTTTAAAACCTAGTATAAACTTTTTCCATTATTTGTTATTAATTATTAAGCCCACTTCAAAGGTTATATTAGCGTATATATTAATGTTTATTGTTGCAATTTCTCTTCTCTTTTGTCCTGACGGATTTGCGAAGAATTCGCAAAGACTAGTTCAGTGCTGTAATTTTTTTTTATATCGATCTTATTATTTTATATCAATAAATTTATTATTCTACTATGATGCAATTACACAATGTTTGCTTGTTATGGATTGTAAATGGAAAAAAATAAATCATTATAAATGAAAGTAAATATCCAGTATCGATGTAATATATTTGTTTACAAAAACGACAACCTACCTTTCTAGATACCCTACGCTAAGATTTGGTTCCAAATATTATAGCTAATATAAAAATGGCTAATATATAAAATCGCTATCTCCTATACATTATACAATATTTATGATCTTTCACAAAACAAATGTACAAATAATGCTCTAACCGAATTGCAACACTTTTAATTAAGACACACATTGATATATCTTTTGATATGGTACGTAATATTGAGATAGAATTTTATTTTTTACGTTTAATTTGCGTTTAAACAAGTTTACGTTTGTTTTTGTGAAACTCTTTTATTATACGTAATCCAAAAACTTCGACTATCACCTTTAATAGAATCTAATTTTTTTTAGTCTATATTTTTATGTACGAACGACTGGTATTTCAAAAAACGACTCTTTGAGACAAAAATAGTCGGTAACCTCCCATCTATTTACTCTTTGACAATGGAGTCTATTTGTAAGACGATAATTCCATTGGTGAACATCCAAGAGAGCCGGAATCAGAATTAATCTAGATCTGTAGATTCGGGTCTGCTAAAACATCCGTATTTCCCATCACTAGCATATACAACGTTTGGTTGATCGATAACTTCGTGGCCGACTACAGAGATGGCGCTAATCGGGATAACTCTTATTTACCAAGATAATAGCTAGTGTTAAACAACACTAATTGGTTAAAATAACTTAGAACGGACAGAGGAAATAGTGATTTCTCATCAGGATAACGAATATCAACAACTACAATTTTATCGGCTAAAATTTATGAAATTAATTTTAAATCAGCGCCCCATACACCTTTTTAATCTGACACTATTTTTGTCTGTTTAAATTATATTATATTTGTCCACCAAAAGGCCTTTAAACTCCGTTTTTTATTTAATTAATTAAATATAAATAAAGCCCAAAAAGAAAATTTAATTTCCTGTAATCTCCTTTATACCATAAATCACGAAAACATTTTAAAAACCCTTTCGAGCTAAATCACAGTACGTTTTCGGAATAAAGATTCCATCTTCAGTACTACTACAAAGGTATAGATATTTAAAGCCATTAAATACATGTGACAGAACCCTTTAAATGTTATCTAAGTGATATTAGGTAACATTATTGATGATAATTTTATAGGATGTTTAAAATTCAAGCAGATTCATTTCATGGCAACATAAACTTCCACTGAGTTGCTATCCAAAGTCCGATTGGAGAACACGTCGCTGGTTTCGTAAGTTACGTGGGAGTTTACGTTGAAATAAAATGAATCTGCTTAAATCGAAAACTGGTTAACAATTAATCCTGGTAGAACAATTTCCCTGTAGCAGATTGCTGGTTTGTTTGGAAAAGCTTATTTAAGGACCATCAATGGAAATCTCGTTGCATGGTTTTCGAAAATGTGGAATTATGCCATTTGATAGAGATTTGTTTCGTGATCAAGATTTTCCAATGAAAAAAGGGATGAACTAGGAATTTTCAATTGCTAATGATATCGTTGAAATATAATCTGAAATAAGTGTGTTAAACTGGAAGTACTCTGATAAAAATCTTTCGCTGTTGTCTACAATTGTTCATTTATGTTTCTTATGTCGTATCTTATGTTTTTTTATTTAAAGATGTTCACACGGTTTTATTAATTCCTGTGATTCTATCTCAATATCTAGTATATTTATTTTACGTAAGCCCAAACTATTTGTTGTATTTTCTCTTCAGATAGTTTGTGCCAATTTTATTATTGTATATGTTTCTTACAACATCCCTCTTATTTAAAATATCTCAAAATCCTAATTTTTTACAATATTCTAAAACATTGATCACGTTAAAATCACTACTAAACGATAAATGAATCTATTGAATGTAAAATCAGTGGTGCCTTTAAAACAATTTTGAATGTTTGAGGTTTTTATAGTTGTCCACTTTTGATTTTTTTGAACACCGGACTGTAAAAAATTTCAGATAAATATTTGTATAGTTTATTTTTGAAATTAATCGCGAGTGAAAGCATTTTTAACACATTTCAATATCGTTGGTCCATTTCGTATTTTTTATGTACTTTGATGCCCATACATAATTGTTTATTACCCTTGCATGGGGGAGTCAATACCAGAAAAAAAATTATAATAATTTAAATATGCTACTTTTCTTTATTTTCTTCTTGACTTTAGAAGCTTCCATTTAGTTAATTCACTTAACGCTGTAAACGTGGTCTGTCTTAATAATAACGTTTTTGGTCATTATTTGGTCGATTTTCCATTTTGTTGCACTGAAAATTAGTCTATTGTCAACCGTAGCCAATTTACAGTGCCAATCTTTCTCCCTTTTCTACACTATTCTTAGTCTTTACCTGGCCTTCCTTCTATTTTCCACAGGCATTGATAATAGGGAGGGAACAATTTTTTTATTCGTTATTCGTTAAAGCTTCTCAATAACATATTGTTTGAGTGTTTTGTCTAGATGTCTATTCTTAATAGCCCGATCAATGAACACAAATTTTTGCTAAAACCCAAAAAAAAATCAAAAATAAAAATTTGGAAATAGATAGATGAAAGTGTCTATTACTAAATAAAAAAAGTTTACAATTCTAAAGTACTTAAATTTGCAAAAATTTTGCAAAAAGAGTTGACTTCATATTGGGCTGTATTTTATAAAATAATGAAAAAAAAAAATTAGAAAAAAATTATCTATAAAAACTATTGTGACTTTACCTTAACAATTTGTTTAAACATGTTTTTATTGCTTTAGTAGTTTTGAGATATAGCCCTTTTTTAACTCCTACCTGGTTGCGAGCATAAAGTAGGTAATATTTTTTAATCGTTGAAATATTAAGTCAATAATATAAAAAAACGTCAAAGGTTACCTTAATAAATAATTAATAACAAGTAAAAACCGACAAAAACATTGAATTATAAATAATAGAGAAATAGATATATTTTTCAATGATAAATACTATAACACCCAAGTGAGAACAAAGCGATGAGTGCCAATGAGAATGTTGATAAAAACTTACAAAAATTGCTTCAGTCAATATTATTAGAGTAGGTACATCATAAATGGATCTAAAATGGTTATTTCGTTTCATATTTAATTTAAAATGGTTATTAGTGAAATAATTTCATAAATTCTTGCATAGTTAAGCATTTTTCTCACGTTTAACAAATACAACTTCGTCGTCACTTCTTCTTCCTTAGCTTTTCCCTTCTCAGAGGTCATTGTTTCTTACTCTTCGTCGCCTCATTTCTGTCTACAGTATCTTCTTCACTTAAACCTTTCTGGTCCTGTCCCTTCTAGTTTTATCCAACATTCACCGTAACATTTTCATTTCAGCTACCTCCATCTTCTTTTCCTGGATCTTCTTTACAGGCCACACTTTACCGCAGGTCTCATCATACTCTTGTATATCTTTTCTTTCAGCCGTTTCCCGATATTTTAATCACAAAGTACCCTGCTCATTCGGTTTTAGTTAAACCAACCAGCCTGTATTCTGTGAGCAATTTCTCGATCTAGTATCCCATTTTCCGTTATGTAGGAGCAAAGGTATTCTCCTACCCGTTCTAATTTGTCTCTAAGCAATTCTATGTCCTTAATCATTTTTCTTCCTTCCAACTACATATACTTTGTCTTTGACCTGCTAACATTAAGTCTTTCCTCTTTAGTAGCCATTTTCCATCACTCCCACTTCTCCTCCAACATTGTTCTCTTCTACTAACACGATATCATCAGCAAACAGCATTTACCAAGGAGCCTTCTACCTTACTTTCTCTGTCAGTACATCCATAACAAGATTAAATAGGTAGGGACTCAGTGAATAGCCTTGATACAATGCTGTATACAAACCGTCACTGGAAAACTTTCGGTCACTCCGACAAAAGTCCTTACTTTGGTGTACACTCCCTTATACATATCCTTCACGAGTCTTATTTAGCCTACTTCTTACGAACTGTGTCTTACGCCTTTCCAATATCTATAAACATCAAATGCAGCTCTCTTTTCTTTTCGCCGCATTTCTCTATCAAATGTCTCAAAGCAAACAAGGCATCCGTTGTCATTCTTTCTAAAATAAACCCAAACTGTTTTTCTACTATCGATGTCTCTCTCCTTAACCTTCGCTCTACAGTTCTCTTCCAAATTTTTATTTTGTCAGACATTAACTTGATCCCACTATAGTTCCTACAGTCCTGAATACTTTTTATGTTTCACAACTTTGTTTTCACTGTCACATTCTAAATCTTTTTCATATATAAAAAAATAAATGTTGTTAACTGTTTCAGTTTTAGCACTTACTGTACACAATTATCTTCTAAAGGACAGTAGTACAAAAATTAAATATAAAAAAAATTACAAAACTTGTCACGCAACAAGAATGACAGCATGGGCTCTTTCAATTTTTCAGGTTATGTGTGTGTGCCGCCTAGTAAGCGCAAGGTATACCACATTTCGCGATTTTTTACCTGTTTTTAGCTGTCTCTTCATTTTTTACATTTCTAATAGGCATGTGAGATAATATTTAAAATAAACAAAAATATTAAATTACCCTTTTTAACTCCACATGTAATAAGCAAAATTAACTATTGTATCTATCAGAATACGAATATTAGTTATTATATCAATTTTATTTTTAAATCTGATATAGTGGGTTTGAACACCATTTCCGGACTGGAATCAAAAACAAAAGTATGTAATTTTAATTTTATGTAAGTAATTTGTAAATTAAACTATATATTTATTATTTGCTAAATTCTCTTACTACTATTATTATACCAATATTTCCATAAAACACGCTTTCAGGATTCTCGTTTTATCGGTGTTGTAAACAAAAACTGTCGACTTAATGTATCATGCCTACAAATTACTCATATAACGATTATTGGTGCTAAATAACTTGTTTTCGGCTGTACTGATAACAATGACCAATACGAAGGTTTGTAGACAGTGATAGTAAAACAAAACCTCCTTCTTTGCAGGAAACTAATTAAAATATTAATACCTTTTAGTGGGTGGATCAAATAAACTCATTTGTAGTACCGCCTATATTATTCAATTTGAATTAGTGTGTTTTAAGTTTTGAGAAACACGACCAGTTTTTGAACTTTATAGTATTTGAACTTTAATTAAAAAATATTATAGTTACCAAAAAGTAAAAAGTAATTAAGACAGAGAACATTTTCAGTTACTTACCATAACATTTTTATTGCTTTTTATATTATTTCAACAAAGATATTATTGATTGAATTTCGAAAAGTACCCTTACAAGTAATATGAAAAAATTTAATTATTGTTTATTGTATAAACATTATAGAACGTAAATCCAAAAAGAACTTTAATTCAAATGATTGTATACATTTTTATGACGAAAAATATTGGTTACTCTCAAAAATTATAAGTATTTTTCTTGAAACATATATTTATTTATTTTTTAACATTTTTCTAAATTCAATAATTGCTAATTTGCTATGAAAATTCACTCATATTGAAATTGAGGTTTTTTCATACATTTTATGTCATTTTCGTAAATTTTTATGTTTGACAATTGCTTTACATTATTGATTAAATAGTTAATTCAAAAATGTGTCATTTTTATTCGCGCCCGCATTCAATAGATAACCCAAATAAGCAGACACAAAAGGGGCTATATCTCAGAAACTACTGAAGCTATAAAGATATTCTTTAGACAAATTTTTAGACAAAGGTTAAAGTAATTTTTCATTATTTTACGAAATACAGCCCAATATATGAAAAGTCAACCCTTTTTACAAAATGGAAGCACTGTAAGATTGTAAATTTTTTTTTATTTAAGAATAGACACTTTTATCTACCTGTTCCTAAATTTCATCATTGATTTATTTTTTTTTCTCGTAAAAATCTTTTAAATACTATTTATAGAATATTTTATATAGTCTGATGCTTTCTGGTCTCTACACATTCCATAAACTTTTAAACTTATCTGAAATCCTTCAAAACATACGTGTTTATGTAGAAATAACGAGGAAGGTAATAAAGCAGATAAAAATGAAAGAAAAAATACCTAACAATTATATTAAAACATATTAAACATAAAATTAATTATAAAAAATAAGAATACTTTGGTTATAACTAAAATTAACATATTCATACTAGATGATATTTTAGCAAAGATGTTTTAAAATCTATTTTGGGTATCGGAATAGACAAGACAGACTTGTATTATTTTGTTAACAATTGTTTTCTGTCGTGATTTAATTTCTTTTATAGTAGTTTATTGTGCATTTTCGATAACTACACAATATACCCATCTTATATATTTTTTGTTACCTCATTTCAATGTCAACGGAGTCAAATCTTATTTTATTCTTCGTTTATATGTTTATAAACAAAACTCCTGTAGCTCCATAGCCCATATAATGTATTTTTAAAATCATACCCCTTTTTCTTTTAAAAATAATAAAATTATCATCTAGTAAGATTAGAAAAGAGACACATCGCCTTAAAATATATCAGGAGCCGGTTGTCTGGCACCGGCCATGTGGTAATCGTTCATGTCGTCCTCGACAGGAGTGCATTGGTGTGGAGAGCAAGTGACCTTTGCTCCTTGGCCGCAGATACACTCCAAGCAATTTCCGGTGTCGTGGGGTAGTTTATCGCCTATTTGGTATTCCCTTCCTGAAACAAAGTTTCAGAATTCTTAAGATAATAATCGAATGAAAATATTAAATAATAAATAAAACACCATACCGATTGATATCGTCATAAACATATGTGGATGTAGATTTTCTTGCATTATTAAAAATTTATAGGAAGAAAATAACAAAATACAAATCTTTGTCTTTTTATAAAGAAAGCAGTGAGGTTTGAGGTGTTAAATTGTACGCTAGAGTTGACGTTTACTTTGTAACACATGTTAATGTAACGGTTACGTCATACGTTCTGACAGTTACTGCTTTCGTCTTAACGACTAAAAACTCACGGATTACGTCTTACTGCCTATTTTACGGCTTATGGCTTACATTCTATGATTTACGTCAAATGTTGTATTATGCTTTTCTAAATTTCTATTTGGAGAATTTCTATAGAGATATTTTCTTCACCTCCGCCTGGAAGAGTTGTTATTTGGATTAAGTAGTTCATCAGCTGTCACTGCTGTCTCTAAGCCCAGATAGAAGAGGAGGGTAGCAGAGTTAAGTTAGCAGTTTGATATAGATAACAAAATAATAAAATGCTCAAAGAACCGGTGAAAATCCTCGAATTAGGACGAAAAACACGATTTTACCAACAAAGGCGAGAAAAAGGATTGCGAACTGGAAAAACGAAAGATATAATGAGCTACTAGGAAAATATAAAACCTTAATAACAGAAGATCACGAAATACACAATGAGTTGAACAAATATTAAATACATATCTGCGCCCTGCAGAAAACAAAGTGGAAAGATAAAGGACAAACGATGATGGGAGAATATTTATTAATGTATGGGTTCCAAAACAAGAGAGAGCAAAGGAACGAGTAGCAGTAATAATCAAAATAAAATACGTATAAATATCAAATAAAGGATTGCCTGTATATGTCCCAAAAAATATTTTTGGTGAATTTGGAAGATTAAAAAAAAAAAATAGCAAAATATTGCAAACTAAAAATCTGTAAAGAAGCTATGATGATCTTGTATCAAAATACTTATATTACTGTGGAATTTTAATGCCAGAATAGGAAACGAAGTAGTAACTGGAATAAAACAAAGGTTTAACGAGCGAATCATCTATGATAATGAAGAAAGGATGGTGGACTTCTGCACAACAAACGAACTAAGAATACCCAATAAGTGATTTGACCATAAAAATCAATATAAACATAAAACACGTTATTCGAAATTACTATAGGACAAAGATCAATGACGGATCATGTGATAACAGAAAACATAAACAGATAGTGCATGTGAGGAGCCTGACGTCACAAAATGTTAGAAGCTTTGGTACATGATGAAATTATATTCAATGAAAGATGGAAAGAGGAGATTAAACGAACGAGGACAGAAGAAATAATAAAAATTGAAAATTTGACACAAAGATTAGGACAAACAAGAACAGCAATCCGACAACTTAACTCAGTATGGTGGGATAGACACCTAAATATGAAGACAAAAACGCAGATTTATAAAACATTAGTGCGAAGTATTATGACATATTGGGCTGAAAATTGGATCATAAACAAGAAAAACAGCAGTAAGATAGTAGCAACAGAGATGGAATGCCTGCGAAGATGCTGCAGAGTAACAAGAATGGATAGGAGAAGTAATGACGAAATAAAGCAAAGAACATCAATAGAAACAGACATACTAACATATATAGAACAAAAAAGACTAAAGTGGTATGGACATGTAAGAAGAACTAGCGACAGCAGATGGATAAAGAGAATAACCGAATGGAGCCCCATAGGAAGGAGGAAAAGAGGACGACCGACCCCGAAAATCCTGGAGGAACGAAGTAGACGACGCCATGAGTAAGAGAGGACTCAACGATGGAGAATGGAACAACAGAGAGAGATGGAAACGGTTGAGCGAGGGAAGGCAGTGAATACTGTAGAATCCCTAAATATATATATATATATATATATATATATATATATATATATATATATATATGAAAATTTGAGGTAAATATTGGAAAATATCGAAGATGAAAGTAACCTAGGCACGAGCTGGCGAAAACTTAAAAAAATGTATTCTGGAGGCTCTCCGAGAAGCCCTTGGAATGAGAAAATACACAAAAATAAAACTAACTAACTAACTAACTAACATATAGAAAGAATGTCTAACAAAACATAACAGATCAAGAGCAAGAGACAGATTGACAATCAGAAGAACAATAGGCCGCCCGAAGAAAAGGTGGTTCGACATCATTAGTTAAGGCTAAAATCCGAAGTAAAACAAATGTTTTTATAAAGGCCTTACAAATATACAAAATATTTTTGTAGCGGTTATCTTCTAGGAATGTTGCAATAAAAACATAATATTCCGCTACAAAAAAATTAACATGTGAATTTTACAAATAATAAAAATTCCGAATAAGATAACAATACAATACATGAAAGAATTAAAATGATTGAAAACAAATTTAACATTTCAACAACATTCAAAACAAAAAACACATTGAGATCTATTTTATCTAAAACTAAATCTAACATCGAACGAGAAAGAACAAAGAATTGTATTTATAAAATTCTTTGTGAATGCGATTATTTTTATTTAGGTGAAGCATCAAGACCATTAAATGTTAGAATAAGTGAACATTCATTTTATATTCAAAGTAGAGAATTCTGTAGACCTCACATGCATGAGAAAATGAACATAGAGTTCAATGAAAAGATTCAAGTATATTCTTGAAAGAAACAGATGGTAAAAAGAGATTTATTTATTTAGCGTATGGCTACATCACAGGTTCATATATTCTGACTGCAAAAATAAGAAGTATTGATCAGAGAACAAAAAAGTTCATGAAGTACAAAAACAAATAATTTTAAAGAAAAACGTTTCTAATTAATCATAAATTGTAATCTTCTTCCACAAACACAAAAATTGACCTAAATCTGCAACAGCGATTAAAACTAAACATTCGCACAAACAACCGACAGAGAACAAAGGATATTTAAAAAAGTTTTGAAGCCTACAATATCCGTTTCTATTATATTCTAAAAAATATCAAATTCTCTGACATTAAGAAACTTTTTTGATTTCGTTTACATTTAGATGAGCGCCATTCGAAACAGAGCGTCGCGTCGTAGTGTTTAAAAGCATTAGGTTTATATTTACGAGGGGTATTTGAAAAATTCTAAAAGTGGGATTTAGAGAATAAATTGGAATCCACAAAAATTGCATAACTTTACAATAAAGCCTTTTAATTTGTTTAAAATTAAGGAAAATTATTATTTTATTAAATTATGAGCTTGAATGCTTATCTCTTTTTAATTGTATGTATATTTTAACATTCTCTTAAATTACTTTTTCTTTCCCAACTTTTGCGCTAAAATCTCCTATTATAATTGTAACACTCTGCGTTTTAATGAATTTTAAAATACTATCTTTGTAGAAAGTTTATGTGGTTTGTTCGCAGTTGGAATATAAACTTCTGTTTATTTTTGTTCCGGTTTAATTGTATGATTATAATTCTACTTGACTATGAAGTGAAATTATTATGCTGACACCATATCTGTGTAAACCATCTTGACTTCCTGAAAATATATTGCTTTATTGCTAATTTTTATTTTTCCTGAATCAGGCCCAAGGATGCCGTTAATTTCTAATATTTTTTCTATTTATTTAACTGCATTATACACTTTTCTAGCTTGATGTCTTACATTCCAAGTCGCCAAGAAATTTGTTTGTAACTCCTCATCATCATTTTTCTTAGCATATTCTACCGATTATGGTGTAGACTCCCTTACATATTCATTCTTCATATCTGCCCAGGATTGTCTAAAATTCGCTTTTCTGTGCCATGTTGTACCGGCTTGTTTTCTTAGGTCATAGTCCCATCTTAAATTTGGACGTCTTCTTGGTCTCTTGACGCCTCTTGGATACCTCAGTGTAATTCTAGTGGACCACCTATTCAGTCAATTCTTCTCGGTACTTCTTGCATCAAGTCCCCGAATTATAAAAAGTTCGTTGTATATTAGTAACAGGAAAAAACCAAAATAAATATTAAAACTCACCCATTATAATACACAATTTGCTGTCTTTAAGAGTGCTGCTCTCTGGTGGACGACTTGAAGTATCTGTCGCAATTTTTTCCGTAGCCGACGATGAAAATACTGGGGATTTCGTGGAAGATCCCGTTTTGGTGGAAGTTTTGCTGAATACACTGGAAGAACTGGGCACGTTTGTCTTCGTGGTTATTTCTGACACTATTGACGACGACGACATCGACGAAGAAGATAACGGGAAAGCTTGTGGGTTAGCCGGAACGCTTACTAGAAAGAAGATTTTAATTTATTTAGTACGCAACACATCAGCAACAAACTAGATATTTGCTTAACGAAAAAACATCTATTCGTACATGAAAGATGAAAAAGATGACGTACTTGAAGAAGAAGAAGAATAAAACAATATCTATCATAAAATAATAAAAACAGTACTTTACTTACAGCACGGTGAAAAAGGGCTGAGATCTCTGCATGGT
This sequence comes from Diabrotica undecimpunctata, assembly GCF_040954645.1. Lineage (NCBI taxonomy): Eukaryota > Metazoa > Arthropoda > Insecta > Coleoptera > Chrysomelidae > Diabrotica > Diabrotica undecimpunctata. The sequence continues at coordinate 578,215 of NC_092803.1, forward strand.
CCTTCCATTGTGGGTGGGCATTCCTGCCACCAGCAAAACATTTCTCCATCAAGGCATAGGCAGAACTCACATTGGTCTCTGCGGTATATCTGCAATAAAGCATCTATGTTATAAAAAGTCATCCTAAAGTTTTTGATCCTACATAAAGTACGAAAAGACAAAGAACAGATCAAACACGTATTTATAAAATTAACATCAAAGAAAATTAGAAAAAAACTACCAAAAAAATAAAAAAAAGTTTATGTGTAATGTGTAAAGAGATTTTAGCGAAATATGAAATGTAATTTTATAAAGATAATTTTTTTTATAGCAGTAGCAGACAGACAGAAAAAAATAAATATAGTGATTGAAGAGCTAACTACAGAAAACCATCGAACATAAACCAGGTTTTCTTTTTCTTCATGCAAACCACACAAAAAATGATCGGACCCACAATGAAAAGCAATTTTTATTTTAGGGGGACATATTGGTGGAGGTGACCTACATCATTATAATGTTAAGTAGAAAGGATGATCTTGTAATATATTATTTTACAGATATTTTATTTATTTTTTCAACAGTATTTCGTACTTTCATTTTCGATTGGCAGTATTTATGAAATTAAATCTATCAAATGTACATACTTCTAATAATTTTATTTTATGTGTTATGTGTGTGTTTTGTTTGTAGCCCTGTAGCAAAATTGGTCATTCATTTTATTAGATGTGCGAAATGCCCACCAACCCACAGATACAGCTGGTTCCTAAAAAAACTGATACGACTCTCTCTACGATATAAAAAAACAGACTCTAGGTACACCCTTCACCTTTTAAACTTTAATCATTCTTTTAATGACGAATTTCAAATTCCTCACATTCAAAATAAAGGCCTTAAGCTATCTTTGTTAGAATCTATGGAAATCAACAATTTAAAAAGTATTATAATATTATAATATATTATAATATTACATTATTTAACGATTTAAGCATGTCCTACTTTAATAAGCAGTAAAACTGTTATTTTGACCATTTTCTTTTATTAACATATAAAATCTCGTTATGAAATGCAAATCTTATATAAATTTTTCTATAGTACAAACATCATAACGACCCATATATTTTGCTCAATTACCTATTTAACCCGATTTATCGCCCATGTTATTACTTTTAATCATCCCCAATAGCTATCGTGTCTAGTGCACTCACAAATATTTAAACAACATGGAAGATTCTTAAAGTAAAACGCGGAAGTCATGAATTTTACAGGAATCAACTTTGCTAACTAGTATTACCTGCGAAGTATAACTAGAAGTAGCTATAAAGGAAGAGTTACGATTATGGAGTAGATGTGGGGTGAATGTTAGTTGCCTTCGAAATTTATTATTGACGGTTTTATTTAATGGTTTTCTCGTGGTTAGCTTACTGCGATAGTTTTACGATATATTATCATTCAGTTGAAAATTCTTTAGTCAATATTGACTCTTGGTTTCTTGTATTTTACGTTTACGATTTTAACAAACTGAATTGGTTTATGTTACAATGTTAAAAGTGGTAATAGAGATATAAAAAGTAGAAATAAGTAATAACTAGAGTTTCACAGATTAAAAAAATTATTTCAAAAAGTAGATAGGTATAAAAGACAACGAATTAAAAATTAGAATGAAGATAAAGTCGAACCAAGATAATAATTTTAATACTAAAATATCTCACTCACTATTTTTCTCACCTACAGACTTTAGGTTGTTCTTTTTTCGTCTGCACATGGGTATTGACTATCTTTTTTGTCTTTCTTTGTTATATTGTATATTGTTTGTTATATAGTAACTAAATATATTTTTTGTATTTTTTTGCTGTCTCTTCTTATATAATAATATACCTTTTCCGTTTCAAACAAAATTATCAAAAATCCTTTGTTTAGAATTCGAAGACATTTTACCTGAAGGTTAATCTCTTCATTGTTTGTAGAGTCGAGTATTAAATGACCATATTCTAATCTTTTGAAATATGTATAAATGATGTATTGAAAAAAAACCAATTTTAAAGTAAGCTATTTAGTTTTCTCTGAAACCGAAATTAGGCTTTTCCAATATCATAGTAAACACAATTTAAGCTTTTTGATTGGACGGTCGTTTTTAAATGGGAATTTGGTGAGTCGATCATGAGAGAGGAGAAGTTAGTCATATTTTGGTCATCGAAAGGAAACAGTCGTGTGTCTCAAGATAGGGTGTGGTTCGTGATTTTGGATACCGGCGTAACGAAAAGAAGTGAATAGTTTGAAGAAGGAGATAACAAGTAGATTAAAAGAGGTCCTTGTATCTACCGTGGGCATTTTATAAAGTATATGTGAAAGTATTCTTACGGCATAAATTTGACAAAAGGAGGTCCTGGTGTCATAAATAAGTAGCGGAGTTTGGAGAAGTGAATCAGGTGTTTTTTGTGTAGTCTGAAGGAGGTTTGCAGAGACGTAAAGAAGGAGCCAAGGTGCCAAAGAGGGGAGATCACATCTTTGAGGAGACTGGACTTTTCTGGGTATGTTCCAACATACAATTCAAGAAGAAAATAAACTGTAAGTGTTTGAACAATTGAATTTTATATCTGTGAAGGATCGTTTCGACATCATGGTCATTAGCATTCAAATTTAAGAACTGAGGTTTTGTTAGGCTAATCAAAAGTTTAAAGTTTTGTGGTTTCTTTTTTTCAAGTAAAGAAAATTTTAAGTAAAATTGGTTTTTCACGTAATATAAATGTATGTAGCTTTATAATCTTATTCTCATAATAATTTGATTTATTTTCTTGTATGCTGATTGATAAGATAACGACAGAATTTAATAATTGTTTTATTCGTTCATATAAAATAAAGAAAAGTAAATCTTTGTAATATAATATATTTGTATTATTATCCTTTTTTCTCTCTCCCGATAAAAGACAACTAGAAAATCTTTTGAATCCATCGAACACAGGTAATATAAGGATTATTTTACTTTTGATAACAGATAAGTTATAATTTTCTTATTGGCTCAATAAACTAAGTTTGAACTCAAAATAAACAATCATAGCAATATATATATATATATATATATATATATATATATATATATATATATATATGTCGGAATCGTGCTCAATGACCGATTATATGCTTCTTACTATATGTAGAACTTACTTCATGTGTCCAGTTCAAACAATTAAATTTTGTGCATCCAGAAAGGAGTAGTCTGAATGCCCGTATCATTTGCGTGCAGAAGATCGTATTCAGTGCAAGATTTCTCCAACAGAGGACAACGATGTAGATGTTTTGAATCTTTTACCACCCCACATTCACAAGGTGAGGGTCATTAAGCTCAACAAGCACATCAAAACAAGAGCGCTGGAATATTTAGGCCACATTACCAGAGGTGCGAACTATAAGATATTAAGGTTCATAATGCGAGGTAAAATCAAGATTAAAAGATCCATATGAAGACGAAGAATTTCCTGGCTAAGAAACCTAAGAGAGTGTATAGTTGCAGCATAGTAGATCTTTTCGGAGCAGCCGCCAATAAGGTACGGATAGCTGTGATGATAGCCAACCTCCGATAGGAGAAGGAACTAGAAGAAGAAGATTCACACAGGTTATCGGAGTCAGCAAGCAACCTCCATTTCTACACGTTGGTTTTATATACAACGCTGATTTTCGTATTCTGAGTCCCATACCATATTCTTTGTTTTGTTATAAGGTATTTTAGCTATCGTACTTATAGTCTGTCCCACCTTGACTTTACAGTACAGGTTCTTACGACCAACAGTGATGCCAAATTTTATCAGAAACAGGTTTGAAGCAAATATACTTTTTTCTATAGGATAACAATAAACTAAGGAATTAATATTATTGACATTTTGTGGCTGCAGGTGTTCTAAAACAATTTTTTTTTGAAAAATACCTTTATGTGAATAAAATAAAAATAACTTTGTCTAAAAAAACTTGTATAATAATGTATTTAAGCGCATAAATATGTTAAACCTTAATAAATACGTAGGTACCTACATAAATAATTAATAGTTATTTAACCAACAAGTGTATTAATATGGGCGATTAACAATTGAGATATTTTAACGCGTGAGCGAAGCGAGCGCGTTAATGTTCGAGATTGTTAATTGCCATTTTAATTCACGAGTTCGTTACAAAACTTCTCCGTCGACCGTACTTTTCAGAAATGAAGATATCTTAGTTTAAATATTTATTTACTTAACGATAAACAACAGTTTTTTCAGCTTTCATTGACTTTATTCAAAGTTTCCTTAGTGGTAGTTTTATTATAGTAAACATTAATATTCGAAATGGTGCAATTATGGAAATTAAAGGAAGATCTTGATATAATTTATATGATTATTTGCTGTATAGCATTTTGACAAATTTATATTTAAGTCTTCTTGGACCTCTGTAAATTCTGTGATAGAAGAAGTTAAATTCTGGTGGAGTTAAATTAAACTCTTCGTCAATATCCATCCTTTGATTTTTCAAATACACAGAATTTTAAACAATAAAGTAAATAATGACATACAATGACAGATAGTACTAACAGCGGCTACTTCATTTGAAATTAATTTTTTAGTGGGAATATAAATAGGTATATGTTTGGTTGCCTACACCACAGGTCACTGCCAATCACAGAGCGTTTAATTAATTTATGCAAGCAATGTATGTTGTGTTACCTATAATAAAATCGTTCATTAATAGAAAATCATTCATTAATAGGGCTCATTAATCAATGATTTTGAGGGTGTTAGAATTGATCATAAATGGACGGTCGACGGAAAAATGTATTTAAATTGTGTATTTTACATTTCTTCTATAGTCCCGTCTTCCTTACTTTCACTGCCACTGTCGTTATTAAGGTTTATTATAACTGGGTCGACATTTTCTATGCTAATTACGTGTTCACAGTGATATGGAGGTAATCTTAGCAACTTAACATTCTTACTTTTTGCAATTTCATCTACGACACATTCATCATACTGCGATTTAAAATGAGCTACAATGTCCAATAGTTCGGATTGTAGGTAATCTTCTTCGAAATAAATATCCGTTGAACGCAACCACTCCTTTATTTCTTGTAATGTGTATTCTAGATCAGAATATGTGTAGTTTTGCATTATTTCGAGTTACCCTATAGTCTCTTGCACAATTGACACCAACCTAATTACCCTGTACTCTTGCACAATTACCACCTATTCTGTGAATTTAAGGTAAACTATTTGTGATTTCTACCTCTTCTTTTCTACATTCCTCCACTTCTTCTTCTTGAATACGTTTCTCTCTCACTTCTTTCTCTTCTTGTGTCGCTTCCCTTATTCGTCTTATTTACGCTTCTCCTTTTCCTCTTCCATCTTTGAAAACCATCCGGCACCAATGTTACACTTTTTAAAATCACTTTTATTTATAACAGCAAACAATATTACAATACTTGTTAATAACTCAATCTGAATTACAAAACTATTCAAAAATCTAGTACCTATCACTTACATTTTCTGACTTTGCAAACCGTACGAGATATTTAGGGACCTTCCGATGACATCTAGAATATTCTAAATTTCTAATACTTGTTCTTTTTTAGTAAGGAACTTTTTCTATATAGAATAAATGTTGCGGAACTGTCGTAACAATAATTTTAATAACTGACATGACTCTTTGGTACTTCCTGAAATTCCTAGATTCATACGCAATTTCGCAATTCATCAAATTGTTTCATTCACCGCAACTTTAATTGTATTTGAATAAATATTTATACAAGCCTTGCGGCAAAACGCGAAACTTCTACAACTATTAGTTTTCTAATACTGGGAAAACACCCAAGCAGACTTCCTACACCGATACGTCGTTCATATTAATTTGTTAGCTATTTGTATAACTGATCAGGGCGCTTCGGGCAGATCCGTTTGAGAGGAATTGTCATATTTGTTTTAAGCGTATGCTGATAAGTATTCACAAATAAAGGATTGATTTGCTTTAGAATTTAATTCGACTCGATAATTAATTATCCTAATAGAAATGCAAACTTAGGTAATTACAGAAAGCAGCTAAAAAGCAACCTCAATTAATCCACAAAATTAACGAAAATCTTTGTCATTTGAAGTGATTGACATTTGTTAAACAACCACAAAAAAATTAAAAACCCTGAACTCGCCAGGTATATATAATATTCCAAACGAACTACTTAAGTATGGAGGCCCAGAAATATGGAAACTATTCAGACAAATAGAACGAACTAGAATAATGCAAGATGATAAACCAAGATGCAAAAAACCTCAAAATCTGAGCCAAAAAATTAAATAGGAGTATTGTTGCTAGTGAGTGTGTTAAAATTGTTAACAAAAATACTATCAAATAAAAATCTGCTAAGTTAGGAATCTCCGAATAACAGAAAAGTAGGATTTTGATTGGCGGGTGAAACGGACGATATTTTCTTCATGAGAGGTATCCATGTTAAACGTAACCGTATGCCGTCATCTTTTTTATTAAGACAATTTGACCTTTTTGCAATTTCTATCGCTTCTTGAATAGTTCTTCTATGGTTCTGTAGTTTTTAAAATCAATTTTGTGACATGTATGAAGATGGTATTGACTATACATCTTAATTTCTAATATAAACAGAGTGTCAATGGAGCCTAAACCAGAATAGTAATTTTCGTCACTTTCTTCATTTTCCCAACCTACTTTTCCAACCGTTGTCTGTATTGCCTTTATATATTTACCTAAAAGATAAATATATCCACTCACTTTCTATCGTGTCCTCTCTTATTATGGAAGTAATAAAGATTGTCAGCCGACGGCGAAATAAAAAAGACTTTTGTTTATGTGTTTTCCTTTGATGCCGCCCTACAAAGAGACAATCCCCTTTCGGAACCAGTCTGCTGAAAATCTAAACAAAGATGGGAATATAATCACGGAAAACTTTAATGAAGCCTATCTTCAATGTCTTCCACTAAATGCTTTATAAACCTTTTCCGCGCTACGAAAATATAATCGTGAAATATACAGCGTGTCGTTTTATTCTTTTTTAATTAATAACAACTTTGATTACTAATAACAATAAATATATTATCAGACTCCACGCAGAAAAAAAAATAAATATAAGAGAAGGATCATGACTAATAATACAAATAAATAAAAGTATCAACAAAACAAGTAATCAAGCAAAATCAAGCAAAACAATTTCAAAACAAACACTGGTAGAAGATTGGTTCAACATTTGGCTCTAAGGCCATTAAAAATGTAGGAACATAAACAATAAATTAGGAAGGCCATCTTACTACCATTTAGAGCGTAATAAGCAATGTAATAAATTCCAATTCGAAGGACCACCCACTAACGTAGAAATAAAAGAATACAAGCATTAACAAATATGTTACTTAATGAATAACTTTGTTCCTATAACCAAATTATGATCTGGTCAAAGTTTTTTCGTAACCACCGATTCACACAAGTCAGCGAAGCACCAAACACTATAGCAATTGTTACAGTTTTAAAGTCATTAAATAGGACATGAACTAAGGATATTTTCTTTAGTTTTAATAAACAATAAGCCTTGGCGAAGTGTGTAGCTTTTTAACTATAAGCAAGACAAACAATAACCATATAAAATACGCGAGAGTTTTTACCCTAAACAAATTGAAGACAGTGTCCAGACCTGGCTGGATTCAAGTTGATACTAATAATAAAAATACGCTTAGAGTAATAGTTATTACTCTAAACTAAAAAAGGAAGCATTCAAACTGAGTTTTAAGTTGATACTAACTAATAAACGCAGCGTCTACCCTGGGTAGATTGTAACTTCTTACTTGCGGTTGGTGGGGGACAACTTCGAAATTTCTATTAGTTAAGTAAAACCACCTTTTGAATATTTGCTACCCGGGATTTTCTGGGTATAAGTTTTCGGTGAGTAAAAATATCTTTTAAAGATAAAAACTATTTTAGTACCAGAGGCGTAACAACACTTGGATAAATTTCTTACCAAATTTTATCCAAACACGATAAAAATCATGGAAAAAGTTTCGTATGCTCGATTCGGAAATTCATAATTTGCGTTTATAGTAGATTACACTGGACTGTATAATGTTCAACTTAATGTTTAATGTTCGTTAATTGCTACGGCTGTGTTAAGAAATTATAAAATATACTTTCTAGAAACAGTGAGAAAACCTGCTGTGAAAATGAAATTCTATGAGAGTGACACAAATATTTTCGATACACTTCTTTTTCTTCATCTACCTCTTTATAAGCAATTCTGCCTGTTTATTAGCAGATTAATACCTTTTTGGAAGGTTTTTACTCCATTTTTTTGCGCGATCGTCCGATATTGGTGACTTATCTCTTGCTATTTTGACGACACGGGTCTCCTTCATTCTGCTTATGTGGTTATTCGATTCTTTTTTTATTTTGTGTTCATTTATTTATACACTATATATTACATTTCCTTCTAATGTCTTCACTTCTCTTTCGACCTCTCAGCGTATTTTCTGTAATTCTTCTTAGTACTCTCATCTCTGCCGTTTCCAGTAGCCTTTGTGTTGTGGCTGTGTTGGGTCTTGTTTCTGAGGCATATGTCATTATTGGTCTTACACTGGATTTATAAATTCTTGACTTCATCTGGTAATGCATTCTGCCAGTCTATTTGCTTTTTGTACTTGATCTCTCACTTCTTTGTCAAGGGCTCCATAGCTGGACAGTGTAATTTTCAGGTATTTTATTTCCATTACTTGTTCAATACTGATGCCATCAATTTTTATTTTACATCTGGTTGGTTCTTTGCTGACTACATTTGTTTTAGTTTTTTGATGTGAGTTTTTCATATTAAATTAATTCATGATTAAATTAACGAGCACTATGGCTCAATGTCTTATTGTCCTTATTCTATTGCCTTGTATTATTCGGCTGCCTATTTCTATAGGTTCTGTAAGTTGTCCAACTAGTTTAACTCCCATTTTGTTCCATTTTGTAGATGTTTTCAATAGTTTTTATAATGTTTAGGGAAACCTTTCTATTATACAGAAGATGGATTACATCTTTTAGTCTTACTCTGTCAAACGCTTTCTTTAGGTCAATCAGACACAGAAATGCTGGTCTATTATACTCTAGTGATTTCTCAGTAATTTGCTTTTGCAGACCGTAAAAATCATGTTCCATTTCTTTCCAAAAGCGTTCCCAGTGATCATTTTTTATTTTTCTAATTGTCTTGTAATTATGGTATGACTCTTCTATTTCGGTTGACATGTATTTCAGGTAAGCTTTTTTCTTTTCTTTACATTTTTCCTTCACTTCTGTACAAAAACATGGAGTTCTTCGCCTTGATAACGATTTATTTTTATTTATAGTTCTTTCAACAATAACTTCCTTGGCCGAGGCTAAGATATTAGACTTAATATTTGCTTAGCTTTCATCGATTCCATCACTCTCTGTGATATATGTGTTTCTGCTTTTTTCGATTGTTTTTTTGGGAATAGGTATCTTTTGATACAAGTGATAGACATATTATGGACAAAAGACTTGATTTAGTTGCATTATAAATCAAAAAGACACGATCATAAAAGAATAATTACGTGAGAAAAAAAAAACTTTTATTAATATACATACAAAGCAGTTCACGAACACATGTCTAATAACCAGTTTATCAGTAAAAAGCTCTCTAAATAAAAATGCACAAAAATTAAATATCTTAAAAAGACGAGCAACCAAAAAGTCGCTATTAATAAACCAGTTGTAGATAAACAACAGTTGAAGGTAAAATAAAAAGCATAAAAACAATAAGAAGCAAAGTTAACGATAAAGTACTCCAATTTATCTAATTCTCCAAAAAGTATTCCTATAGTATATTTGAAGAATAAGCTGGAGTAAATTCTTAGAAAAAAAACTAAATTATTAAGCATATTTTAGTACGTGTGCTTTTCATACACGTCAATATTTTAGCTTATTTTACGTTGGGTTTGACTATTTAGATAGAAATTTTTTGATGTCACATGGACTATCGTAAAATTTAAGTATCAGTTTTTTCAGCTGGTCATAGACGTACTTTAAGGGTATTACATTATTTGTTTCGGTTTGTTAGATATTTAAACCATTTTCAAAGCATATTATATTTATATAAATCTGTTTATTTTAGTAACGTTATTTATGGTTATTTTTGTCGTTATGATAATGACCCATTAAATAACAAGAAAAAAGAAACTCTTAAAATACTTAGGTATTTAGTTAATGGTCTTTTGATAGCTTAGATAGAAAAGTCGATTAGCAAAAGATGGTTTCTGATAAATGTGAACGCTATCTTAAATAGTATAAATTTCGATTTTGTTTGGAAAACCAATGATTAATAAAATGGTTAATGGTCTTTAAATAGTCATTCATTAATATCAGAAAATTTTTGTTTAGTCGATTATAAGCGAGTGAAGAGATCTAACACAGTTGTTTTTTGTAAGAGTGAATAGTGAGTTTATAGAATATGGCATTAACGTGTGATTATACACCAGTTAAAAAATTAAAGTTGAATCATTTATCACTTAACGAAAAGAGTGTTATCCTTAACGTCTACAATTATTTTAAGCAACACAATCCTTTCAATACTGTTGATAGTATAGTTGAAATTTCGTCTAAAGTAATGGGATATTCAAAACCACCGTATATAACATTTTAAAAGAGGAAAAATCAGCTGGTATAACGCCACCCAAACCGAGACCAGGAAGACCAAAATTGTCGAAAGTGAATGTGGATGAATTTTTCAAAAATGCAATTGGTAGAATGGTCCACTCATTTTTTTTTAACAAACAAATACCAACTTTAGATAAAGTTTTACAAGCCATTACCGACGATCCCGATTTACCCACAATAAGTAGAGACAAACTTTGGAAAGTTTTGAATGAGTTAAACTTTAAGTATGAAAAAGTGGGCAGACAGTCAATGCTGATCGATTCCGAAGAAATTCTGTGACGAGACGAGACTACCTCAGAAAAATAAAAAAAATGAGGCCAGAAAATAAAAAAAATTATTATTTAGATGAAACGTAGGTTAATGAAGGGCATAGTGTAGGGAGAGTTTGGAAAGACAAAACTATAAGAACATATCGACAAGCATTTCTGGAAGGATATTCACCTGATTTCAAAGAACCAACAGGTAAAGGTCGACGATTAATTGTTACCCATATAGGTAGTATGAATGGATTTCTTAAGGAGGGTTTACTTTTGTTTGAATCAAAAAAGACCTGTGATTATCACGAAGAGATGAACGGAGACGTGTTTGAAGAATATTTCGAACAGATAATTGAATTCATACCTAAAAATTCAGTTATTTTAACTTTCAACTTTTAAATTGTCAGATGTTACTATTCTTTTTCATAAATCAATATACGAAGTAACGACTGAACATTGGCAAAAATGTATTAATCACGTTATGGATATTGAGAAAAATATGTGGGAGCTTGATCATATAATAGATAGCAGTATAAAACCTATAATAATTCATCCCGGATCGGATAACACTTCGTCTGAAACAGAATATGAGAAAGCTTAACTTTAAACTGTAGCTCAGAAGTTTTTTTAATTTGAACTAATTGCCGACAACTTCATTGTTTATTTATTATTGCTAATATAATTTTCATTCTTATTTCCAATATTATTAGTATTAAGAATATTATTATTTATTAATAGGAATATATAAAAACTTACAGTTTTTGTGTATGTATTTTACGTTTCAGTATTTTATTAATTTATATTAACTGTATGTTTCACAAATAATAGAATTTTTATTCTTTTTATGTATATCTTTTTATTTTAAACCAGTATTGGATTGGATTAATTACTTTGTTCTAAATATCCAAATTAATTTAACGCAAACTTTTCTTTTAAGATTACATTTTAGTTGGAAGATGTGCACGCCTATGTATTTCGAGGTGCGAAGATTAGTATTCTGAGAATTTACTCCAGCTTATTCTTCAAATATACTATAAATATATTGATTTACATGTATAAAGATTGTCCCCTAAAATGGATAGCAATGATTTGAATATTAAGTGATTTAAAACAAAATTTTCCATTATAGAATAAATCTATTGTCGATAATAGTAAATCATCCTGATTTGTATTCGTCTTTTAAAGTGAAGGTTAACAAGAAAAACTTTGATAAAGCCATGAATTTAGCATTTTGACCAGAATATGCTTGTATTCAATGTTTTTTTTTATTAGCAAGAAAAGTACACCAAGAACATAGATTTTAATCGTGATGTTTTATGAATTCTTCTTTTTTCAATGAAAGAAGTCTGCAACAGTAGATTTATTTTCAGAGGTAGGAATTTTTGTGTTGTATGTGTTCGACAATGAATCTGTCAAAATATTCATTAACTGAGTGAACGAGTAGAATAAAGAAATCAGTCAATATTTATAGGGACCCTGTAATGTAAGCCACAAACTAATTCTGCATCCTTCCTCTGGTTTGCATATTGCTTGTCTCTTAATATCCTAGGCATACAGTAGGTATATCCATTGTAAATCTGAAAAACTATATATAAACAAAGAAATGACTATCATTAAAGTTAAACACTTAATAAGTATAAAAATTATTAAAGATGTATATGTTGTTTAGGTCTTTTCATACATTTTGTTATATGGTCATATTTCACATTAAATTGCGGATATTAGCAAATTTATCACAAATCCCACTTGTTCTTAAAAGCCTCCCTTTTAACAGAACATGTTAAAAAGCTCCATTATAACGAACTCGAAACATTAATGTTCTTTTTCGCAGAGATCCTGCGAATTTCCACAATAAAACGTAAAATAACGCCGAAATTATAACGAGGACAAATTTCTCGTTCATCATTCTAAAAAGACAAGCAGAAGTGTTCAATAAAATTCAAAAAGCTACTATAATTTTTCGGAAGTAAAATCTTAACTACGCGAATAAAGTTTCATTTCGCCACTTAGGACTCTGATGTTGTTTTCGGAAAGGCGAATGTCAGTGTCGTGCAAAAAACTCACAGAAAATAATAATTAAGACATTATTAGTTGTTGTAATTGTAAAATGTTTTTACTAATATAATTTTTAATACCAATCTCGATTGATTTACTGTTTTTAAATATCCAAACTAGATTAAACTTTTTTCGTCTATGTTTGATCTATTGCCCTTTTTATTGCAGTTGTTCTAATTTTGCTCTTACTTAGTATGTTTATGACTTGTTTTCTGTCGATATATCATTATATTGCGTACTATAGCACCATACATTTTTTGTTTAAACTTACAAATAAGTAAAGGTTTCTTTTGTAAAATGGTATATTTTATTAATAAAATTTATTTAAAATTCATCCAAATGTATGTCTTTTTTCTTTTTTTTTCTGCTGTTTTGAAGACCTATCAATTTTAACCAAAATGTTTACTTCCTTCCTGACCTAGTTAGTGGGCTGGTTCTAATAGTGAGACAAAGTGGTCCTCCTTTCTTTCGAGCAGTGAAGATGTAGGTTCCCTTCATATTAAATCATCGACCTAGTGTCATTATAATATTAGAATTGCTCATGATTTTCATGCAATACAAAGGTTTCCACACCTAATTACGTAGCTAGTTTCAATTGATTTAACCCTTTCAGGACGGTTGACCGATATATCCGACAGAAAGAAAATTACCACCCGGATAACTGACCGATATATCCGACACCGTGTTTACCCGTCTCCAAAGACCAGTATCATTAATCAGCCAAAATTTTAATTTGATGAAGATATTAGCTTGAAAGAGATATTAGAAGATAATTGTGACAACTTAGATGTAAAAAATCACAATAATATTAAAAATGATTATAGTGACCTACAAATGAGGTGGGAAAAAAATCAATTCGTCCATAAGTTACAGAAACTTGACCATAGTCAGAGCGGAGTACAGGACATGATCAACTTAACGGAAGAACCAAAGGTAATTGATTATTTTTTTTAATTTCCACCGAAAATACAGCCAAATATATAATTGATGAAAGTTACAGGTACGCCATGCAAAAAAAATAAAAAAAAATTGAAACATCTTTATCTAGATGAGTTCTTTACATTTTTTGGATTGACTATGTTTATGTCCAAAAACAAAAAGCTTAAAGTAAAGGAGAATTGGTCAGTAGAGTCTTTTGTATTCCTCAGTTCTAAGCAATAAAATGTCAGGAGATAGATACTTACAAATTATGATATATTTACATTTCTGTAACAATGAAAATGCAGAAGCTGGAGATCGCTTGTATAAAATAAAGGAGGTTTTGACACAAATAAAACAAAGATTTCAGTCACAATTCTATACCTTTTGAAAACCTCGTTATTAATGAGAGTATGTATTGTTTAATGGAAAACTCCTTTTTAAAGACTTCTTTGGTACATAAAAATCAAAGGCCACCGTTTTGGTATAAAAGTTTATGTTATATGTGACTGAACTAGGATGAGCAGCCTCAAGCTTACATGTAAACACTAGAAAAATAACGATAATAGGAAACTTTGGAATCACAAAAAGGCAATAAATACAAAACCAGAAAAAAAAAGAAATCTCATGAAAGAAGGAAAGTCCCTCAAACAAGAGAACGAAGGCAACTAATTGATTAAGAGTAAAAAGGCTGTCATAATGCACGAGGACTATTTTGGTTTATATTCCGATCAATTACGTCTTAGCCATAGACAATATTAAAGGAACTATTATCTAACAGTAACCAGAAAAAGGAAGAGCTCTTAGATTCGTTAATAAACAAAAAAAGAAAAGTAGAAGAAGAAACACTCAAAAAAACTTTTACAGTGTTTTGTTAAAAAAAAACAAATCTTGAAATAGTTTTATTACCAACTATGAGTCACAGTATGTAATGGATATTTGGTCGAAACCATTTATGTAGATAGATGTTCTTGAAGCGATGAACGGTTCAAAAACAAGATGTACTGTAAATTGTCAAGATTATTAAAACAAAATGTTGAATATTGAAATAAAAAACACAATATGGTGTAATGCATTTTAATAAAGAAGTAAGAGCTACAAACAGTCAAACTGGTTACTTTAACGTTTTGTAAAATTATTTTTATGAAAATAGTCCTCGTGTTCATTATTCACGTTTCCTTTTCTATCATTTTTGTCGTCTTAGTAACAAATGTTTAAACAAAAAAAAGGCAATTTTATAAGATAAAAAAGTTCCTCCGCCCCTGCATTATCGGTATGAAAATGACTCCAAACCGTGACTGTGAAGGATTACGAGATGAAACTGTACCGAATGGGTTGTATCATCGTTCTGGAAATGGAGATTGTTTGTAGGGTTTTTGTTGCTCATTCGGAAATATGATGGTAGATATTTTCAGCATTTCAGACATCGCTAATTTCCATCTTTTCCGCGTCTAGAGGGAGGCAAAGACGTTAAAATCGTTAAAATGTAATTAGTTGTTTTAAGCATAGCGTGGAAATCGTTAACCTTTAACAAAAGTTGTTTTCGGAGGATGGGGGGAGGGGTTTAAAATCATAATTGCAACTTATTAGTTTGTTTTCATAGACGATTTATTTAGTACATCTTATGTTCCTTTCTTGGTTGTTTTCCGATGAATAATTTACTGTATATTATTTTACACATTATTATGAATAATAAAGATTCTTTTTGCTTAAAGTTAAAAGTTAGGTTAGGTTAGGACATAATTTAGCAAGAATAGACAAGTATCAAAAAGAAAAAATACTAAATAAGTATAACAGCATATATCGGCGATAGAAACGTAGTGAAAAAATAAATAAAAACCAGTCATTTGACCAATATGGAAGTAAAAGAAAAGAAATTGTAAAAGAAAAAAAGTCATCTTGGAATATATATCGGCAAAACTGTAAGGGATACAAGGCGGAAAGCTCGGGTTCGTTCGAAAAATTATTTCCATGATAATTTTTTGCATAATCTCTTTCATGAGATACTCCAAAAGATACTTCAAGGCGAAAAGTTGTTCAATTTTTTTTAAACAAATTGTAACAATCAATTTTTTCGATCCAGACAATTCTTTTTAAATTTTTTGGATTATTTTGAACAAGATAATTTAAACGTGAGAAAACTTAAAATTACGATTTTTAAGGCTCAAAAACACAAGTTCAAACCTTGTTCTATCATTTCCCGATAAGTATTTTCGACCAGTGGTCGTGGGCGGAGTCGCTGTATTGCGCTTTAGCTCTTAACCCTTGGGATGGTGCACACTGTAAATATTGTCAGCTTGCTGTCTATATTGGGTGCGATTCTATGCCAGATTAACGGTTTCATGTAAAGATTTTTCCACCAGAATATTCATTCTTTTTATCGCTTTGGAGATTTTCCTCCCAGTCTTCGGCCTTCTACCTTTCTTTCTGCTACCAATAGTTCAATGGTCCCGTTCTTCTGTCTATGTGGCCAGAATGTGTAATTTAGACATGATCGGTTTACTTTTTAATATCAAATCTCTCTTTTATTTTAAACTTTCCAGAATTGACAGATTGGTTCTGTGTTCTGTCCAAGATACGCGTATAATTGTTCTGTAAACCAACATTTCGACGGCTTTGCTCTTACTTATAAGTAAGAAAAATACGAGCGTTAACCAACCTGAACTTGGTAGTTAGTCCTTGTTATTGTTTGGTCTTTTCATATTTTAATTAATTTAACTATTGCGGTTCGGGTCATTGATAATCTACGTTTGATTTTTGCGGAGATATCGTCATTGTTATTTATCAGGGATCCCAAGTATACAATAAGCAACTTAATGTTTGTGCGGTAGGTTAGTATTTGTCCTGTCTACGATATTATTTTGTTTTTCCGGCGTTGACCGGAAGTCCAAATACTTTTCTTATCTTGCTTAGCCGTTCGGTGATGGTAGTTATGTCCACTTCATTCACTGCTAGTATAAGTGTCATCTCGTTTGCAGGTTACTTATTTGTTCTGCTTCCTATAGCGATTCTTGCATCCAGTTCGTTTAGTGCTTTCCTCATTAGATCATTTTTGATCTATTTTGAACAGAGTGGCTATCAAGATCTCTAGATCTGACCGCTGAATACTGCTAAATACATTTTTAAAAAACCTTTCAAATAAAATATTACAATACCCATATTTCAGTTAAAAAAAATCAAAGATTATGATACCGTATCAAAACTGGCACTGCATCATTTTCGCACGTTATTAAAAAATCGGCATTTCACGTATCACGTAAAAATCAACATATTTTAGGCTTTTTGTCTAAAATGAATTGTTTGAAAAAAAATCAATTTGTTCCATAATTTAGCCTCGTTCTGTATAAAATATACTACAAAATTATTATTAAAAATGAATCTAAACTACTACAGTAAATATAAGTAGTAAAGCTTGTACGTAAGTTCCTATATTGCGTGCCTGAGGAGTTTTGTTAAAAAGCAAACTAATATTAAATTAGAAAAACAGAAGAAGAGGAATTTGATATTGGAAGAGATTTCAATGTAAAGAACACAAACAGAGGCTCTAGAATAACTACTCTAAGAGGTATTTATTTTTATTAAATATTAAAGATCATAACTAACAAAGATCTACTATCAAGTGATGAACCAACTTTGCCTGCAGATAAAAGCAAGATCAACTACCTAATACATTTCTTTATCATTAGGAATATTTCTCCTTAGTATATGGCAAACATTGATCTCCATAATAACTTAGGAGTGGAAACTATGGCTAAAATCATTATGAAAATTGCAAAAATATTGAGACAATTCAGCTCTTCGACACTGCTGTGCTAACTAGAAAATTGCTAACTAATAGACTAGAAGACTAGAAGACGGACAAAGCCGTTTAAATAAGTTTGTTTGAATAGTTTATTATCTCATTAGTGTTTAGATAATAGATGACATATTTCTTAACTTGAAGGAATAATAGTAATTTAGATTGTATTAAAATTGCTCATTTGTCAATTATGGTCAGATTGTAAGTACAATAATCATCTTTTCAAAGAAAAGGAAAGGAAAGGAAAGTAAAGAAAAGGAAAGGAAAGAAAGAAGAAGGGTATGATGCCCCTTGTAAAGGTGGAGCAAAATAAAACGGACCACAAGTGCCTAAGACCTGGAATGAAAAAGAACAGGAATACATTTTTCAAATTATTAAATAGATGACATAATGGAACTGACTTAAAAAATATTCAAATTTTGCGATTTTAAACATAATGATCCATAAAATATGTGTCTTCAAAAATGTGTCTTGCATACTATTAAGGAATGTGTTATGTTTTCGTATATTGACTCTGTTCCTTTCGCTAAGTGAGGCGTGGGAAGGAGACAGGGGAAATCTTTAATTTGTTTTCACTATTTATCAAATAAAACATGATTTAAGTCAATGATCCTTGTTTCCGTGGAAGCATTGCCATATTTACGTTAGACGATTTTCGACTCTGTATAGATCAACCACCTTTCTTTTTGCCGTATTGTCAAAGATGGACTCGGTGACAAACCCTCTTGAAAGTTGAATGTAATCAAACATATCCTTTATACGAAAACCGCCTGCAACGGCGATACTGAAACTATACGACTAACACGTTTTGAGTTATATAAATTCTTGGAACACATGTGCAATTCCTTTCAATTAGAGAGTTAGAGTTCCAACGTTCGGAATCCCCTCACGACCTTTCTAATTAGTTAATTTCATCCCTTTGCACACTTGAGTCGTTAGAAAACCCAAATAGTTTCGACTGACGTATTATTATTGCGGTACGGTTGTTTCTCTACCGATGTCTCTATATTAATGACAACCTTAGTAACGTATTTACTAAGGTTTGGCTAATGGAATTCTAATTAAAGGTGTTTTTGCTCGAGCATACAAAGAAGTGTGCACGTTGAGAATGTTGAGGTATAAATTAATAAATAAATTAAAATATCATCTATAAAAATGGTAAAATAAAACAAATCTTTTTATATGGTCTCCAAAAACGTTACGTTTTATTGTCTTATATTTAGTCTTAATTTCGTTTATTTTACCAAATTTTGTAAGACACCCAATAGAGCAATGTAATTCATACCTAAATATTATTTGCTTCATCGGCTTTAGACTGTTTTGTAAATTTTCGGTATAAAATACCGTTACACATTTTATCCCTGGATCACCCAGCTATCTGTCATAACTCGTTATGGCTTTTGTTTGCAAATACTCAAACTGATCCCTTTAAACGTTACAAAAAATATCTCGTTAGGTCAAATAGAATTCTGTTTAATCAAAACATCCAGAAAACGCTAGGTAACGGTACTTAACTTAAATATTTTTCTATAAAAAACCAAACCTTTGCAGACCCCTTTTAGGGTAAGATTATTTTTGGTAAATATTTGTTTTTTTGCAAATTTGATCTTGTATTTCTTATCTAATTATGATCCTATTTGGACGCCACTTTTATCCTAGTATGGAGTCCTCGTACTCTTGCGTCTCGGTTTGGAGGGAAGCCACCTTTTATTCTAGATTTGGATGGTATCGAAGTCCACCATCCAATCTAAATCTGGGTAACAGATTATTAAAATTATTTTAAGTGCATTCTTCTTATATTATAAGTAAAGGCAAGTGATGTTGATTTTGTGTTAAGAAAGTTTATGTGATAATACAAGAGACTGAGTTGACATGGATAGTACAACATATTCTAAAATTCTAATACACAAGTATGGGAAAGAAACAAATACCAATACAAAAAGAATCGAAAAAAAAAGAGATGAAACCTTATCAATGTTGTTATATCTACATTAAATCCTACAAATTAGCAGATCAGTAAATAGCACAGGGATACGAAAACTAGGTCAATAATTGAGCAGAGAAACACGTAGGCAAGATCTACGATTTGAAGGAAATTTGTCAAAGACAACTGGCACTCTTAGACGGGGGTAGACAAATCTGCTAAATTACAAGAATTAATTAAAATAAAAAGTGCACGAATTGTTAGAGTATCTAAATAAAAGAAGATGTCAAAACAATGAAGTTAGCGTGTATTAAATGCCTAAGAAACCAAAGCGCAGGGGCTACCAAAAATACAAGCATAATCGATATAAGCGAAAAGGAAAAGCTGGTAGGATTTTCGTAATAAATTTAAAGTAGACTACCACACCAACTAAAAGTATATAATTCTATAAAACACACAAGAAATTTAAGAACAAAGAAAAGACAACAAACACCATGGAATGGGACCGAGATACCAAAATATTGGACGTGGGGGTTATCCTACCAATATTTAAAAAAGGTAGCATACAGGATATTAGTAACTACAAAGGTATCACTTTACTGGGTATAACTCTCAAACTATACGAGAGAGTACTGGAACAAAGGCTCTTAATAGAAGTGGATAACAAACTAGAGCAGTCACAGAGAAGATTGAGAAAAGGAAGAACTATCTATAATCACATTTCTACCTAACAGCTCATACAGAATACACGAAATTCAACTACAGAACTTAAGCCTTTATAGATATATAAAAGCCATTTGATATAACTCTGCAAATAAGAATCGACAAAAGTTTAAAGTCCTGATGCCAATCTAACCTTTGGAAGTGAAAGTTGGATGCTCACATATATATATTAAAGAAGAAACTACAAAGAATTGGGATGGAGCACTTAGAAGAATATTGGATATAACCAGAGTGAAAGTAAGAGAAGATATTAAAGTGGAACTAATCGAAAAGATAATTAAAAAAGCCTAGTTGAGATGGTATGAGCACATGATAAGAATAAACCAAGAAGGGCAGTGAAACAAATATGGAAAGTGATGAGGAGGCTTAAGAGACCTAAGGGCACGTCTATGAAGACATGGGATGATAAAATATCGTCCATCCATTGGCCTTCCAGACATTTTCTAGCTGTGGAGACCTGGACAAAGAAGTGAGAGATCAAGTACAATAAGCAAATAGACTAATAGACTATTTCAAGAATAAGAAGTATCGAACAACCGCGAAAGATGGAATGATAACCTTCCAGAAGTATTAATCCGCCAATGAACAAGCGGAATTGCTTATAAAGAGGAAGAAGAAGAAGAATATATTTATTATATATTTATATTGGATTTGAGGTATTCGGCGGAAGTTATATGTGATTTTTGTGGTTTTCTGCTTCAACTCCGTATTAAATAATTTTTAAAAAAGAGGAAGGTACGTTCGAAATTAGCGAAAAAATGAAATGGAACACAAAAGAAGGGAAAAGAAATGATATACGTATATTATATCTCGTTCGATCCTTCCTAATTTTGTCTTAATTATTTAAATTGAACAGTTTTTAAGCTTGGCCACAAACTAATGAGCCACGATCTATAAAATAGGTTTTTTCATCTCGATGCAGATGAAGCGCTAGTCATTAGTTTGAGGTATCTAAGCAACGGCGACGCCAGAAATAATAGCGTCGTTTAATCGGGGCGTTAATGCTTCGGTAATTCGATACACAGCCCGGCATAAGAAAACAGTTTATCTATGAATATTCAACGAGAGCTCGGCAAGAGCAGAGCAGGGCGCTGTGGTTTTTTTTCGGTTGACAACTATCATTTGCTGCGGCAAAACGGAGGCTGGAACATGTTGATTAAATTGGGGTATTCTATTTCCTGCAGGCTTCTTTTGTATTCGTTCTTGCAGATAGATTATTATTTCTTAGTTATAAAAACCCGTTAATTTCGAAACAAAATTTCCGATTCTTTTATATTTAAACAATACAATCTTACGATAAAAAAGGTAAGTATATTAGACGAAATTTAATCTGAAAGTTGAATTCTAATACTTAATTAAGCTTATTAGGCTAATATGGGCAATCCTGAACTGTTTTAATGGGAATAAACTACAACTGAAGATTAAAATAAGTTTATTGACTTTTTAATTTCCATTTTGGAAATCGTTCTCAAAATACAAACATTCATGAATGTTTGAATGAATCAGCTCATAAGCAGATCAGCAACAAGTTTTCCATACGGGAAGGTCTTGTATAGATGAAATATTCATAATACAACATATTGCAGAGAAAGCATTAGTGACTTATATTAAGAGACCAGCATTCCTATATTTGATCTACGTGAGAAAGGCATTTTACACAGTAAAACTCAAAAATGTAATACATCTTTTGTATAATAAAGAGATCCCCTCGGATAGAAAAAAATAAAAACAATTAAAAACAAAACTAAGAAATCAAAATAATAAGATAGTTGGAATAGTTGGACAATTTACGGAACCTTTAGATACAGGCCATGGGATAGGACAGAGGGATTTGCTAACTATGCTATTTAGTCTAATTATTTGAATATATGAAGTCATAAGGAGCGTCAATAACGAAGATGATACAGAATGGGGATAATGAAATTAAATTTTTTTGTTACGCGGACAAGGGCACCACAAACTTATAGTTAATTGCTCTTATGCTAGAAGCGAGATAGATCTTTGATGGATCGGAGAGCACTATATACGAGTATGTGGAGTAAATTCTTGACGGAGTTTTGAAAGCTTCTGAAAAAGAGATGTTGCTTCATCCTCGTCTTAATTTGCTTTGTTTTTGTAAACTCTTGTAAAATGTCTTTGTTTTTGAAACTAGATGTTTTTATGCTCAATGAGCACTAACACTGTTGTCATTTATATATGTACACATTACCGTTACTGTTGGTAAAAAATTGTCAAAAGTAGAGTTCAACTTTTATTACATAATTTTTTTTAAATAGTTTTAGATGCTCAAATAGATTTATTCAAACAATAAATGTTATATTTATCAAGGCCTTTCAAATCAGATACATCAAAAGACGAATGTCTTATCATTATTAACAGAAAAAGAAGAGGAAGAGGTAGTGAATTCAAATAAAAAATTGAAATTAACTAATTTGGTTAGGACGTGACAATATGACACCGATGTATATCAGATATTTCCCCGTTGTAAATCCCGAATTCAGCGAAAACAAAAGCACCCCGCATTCCTATTCCCCTTTCAGGCATTCCTGTCCACATCAGGTCTTGTACGTGTTTCGGAAAATAGAACTGTCTCTGCTGACAAATCGTTGAGCGGAGCTTGGATGTGTTTTTGTTTCGTTTTTCGGTATACTTATCCGTTCGTTCGATTTTTGTGCGGAAAAAGAGAGATATACGCGTCTAATTGATGGTCCTCGCAGTTCTCGGTTTCTTGTCGAGTCAAAAAAGAAGTTTGTGTTGGATAATAGATTTGGGTTGTTTCGTGGGGGGTCAAAAAAAGAAATTAGCGACCAAATAGGCGCGGTTCTTTTGTGAGTTTCTGTCGTATTCATTAACTATGTTCCGAGTCTGATGGGAGTTCTCTAATTCGTATTATTTTGAACCTTTTATATGCTTTAGCATAACTCATTTTCTAATATACAGAAAGGAAAAATTTACAAATCTGTAAGAATTATGAAGATCTACCGATTTTGACAAAGACGTATTGATAGTTTTTACCAGTATGTTGATCTCGACTAATATTTCGTTAAGATAGATAGTTAACAGTTATTTAAGGAGTTACTTTTGATGTTTTTAAAAAACTTAACAACCTTAAGATGTAATTCGTAAAAAATGGCATCTAGTGGGGGAAGTGACACGATAACGTGTAACAGCAAATCGTGTGTTAGTTCTGCTTCCCAAAAAACTATGCAAAAGTTGCAAAATGACTGCGGTAACTGACAAAAATGTATAAAAAGTCACTGGGATTGTGTAAAATATTTAACTAAAAATATATAGTATTAAAAACAGTAATGCCAGCAATACAGAGCTCCACGAGACAAAACTAATATAAATAATGCTACACAAAAACTAAAAAGGGGGATACAGAATGTAAAAAATTCAACAATTAATTCTTTTTCAATTAATTTAACATCTGACCAGAACACAGATTATTCGTTATGGAAGGCAACAAAAAGAATGAAGGGACGAATTATTCATTCTCCTCCTATCAAGTTGGAAAACGGCAACTGGGTTAGAAGTAATGAACAGAAAGCAGAACGATTTGCAGATCATTTAGAAAGCACGTTCAAACTCAACGACAATATAATATAATAATACAACGAAAAAATCTTATACCAAATCATCAATTTGGTTTCAAAAATAAACATTACACTATAGATCAAGTTCACAGAATAACGATAATAGAATAACCGGTAGAAGAAAAGAGAGTCTGCTCTACAATCTACTTGGACGTAGCACAGGCGTCTGATAAAGTTGATAAACTAACAACGTTCATGCTTATTCAGAAATCTTAGAATCATACATTGCGAATAGATATTTCAGAGTAAAACAAGAAGAAGTGTACACTCTTAAGGGAGATCAAACTACTCCTTGGTATATCCGTAACAGCAATCTCCACCAGGACCTGGGTATGGAAACTGTGAACAAAGTAATCAAGAGAACAGCAGCAAGTCACACGCAGAGGCTGCATAGTTATGTGAATGTCAAAGCATTCCAGCTTCTTAACAACACTGAACTAAAGAGAAGACTCAAGGACAAAACCATTTGAGGTAGTGTGTAACAGTTTAGTGTAAAAAGCAGAGTATACTGCTGTGATGTTATTGCATATTAGTTGTAGTGCATTAGTTGATGAATAAAAGAAGAGTAAGCCATAGGGTAATCCCTTAGCTGTTTATTAAGTTAAGTCAGAAAATAACTAATAATTGGTCATTTGTGACTAAATAGCAGTATACAACCACCGTACAGGTGTTATACAAAAAAACATTATTTATTTATTGCGCTATCCAAAGAAACGAGAGCGACAAAAAGAGTGTACTATGTTTTTAATCAGCAAATAAAGAAAAAATCGTTAAAGTTATGAAAAGCAATAAATAAAGCGATATATTTCTTCTTAATTTCAGACATTATATCGACAATATTTAACTTCAATAAGAAACAAAGAAAATAGGAAAAAATCAGAATATAAGCTAAACTTTTAAAGAAGCACAAACAAGACAAGACACGACAAAAACAATTTTTATCTTCAATTCAATCATCTTATCACCATTCAAGAAAGTTTTAAAGTAAATACCAAATCTTGGAAAATATTACAGAACAGTAGGACTACTAAATTTTTTTAAACACAGCGTACATTTCTCCAATCCGATCTGGAAATTACGCCATCTTACACAAAAAACGCCACAGATTATCTTCCCTTTCGGATATAAAAAGACTACCCTCATTCGAGCTGTCATGTCGGCTACGACGTTTCACCTACTCCGCCACCATCATTCGCTTGGCGCGAAGACAAGCAATCTGTTAACAGTCAAACATCGCTAAATAACCGAATTCGTCAAGAGCGAGAGGCTTAATTAAAGCCGTAAAACAGTTTGTGTTTCCATTATTCTGGAAAAGTGACCGCTTTGCCGGCATTAATCCTCAAGTGATAGATTTTCTTGTGCGAGTGAGTGGTGGCGAGGCCTGATCCGCAGGGCAGGAACGAGGAATTTTACTCGTCGAGGTAATACTAGTTTTGTATGCTTTGGATGGATCAATAATAATATTAGCTTGATAGATTTACAGACAATTTTAATTCTGTAACTGAATCTTCTAATCTATATATTTTATGATTCCTTCTGAATATTATATTTCCTGATTCATATATTTTATGAACTGATACAAAATTGTCGTTTACAAATATATAAATGGCGAGATAGACACTAAGACAAGATTATAATTTAAATATTATATATCAATAAAACACTGAAAACTTTGCTTTCTAAACTTCCACAAAATTTATTATAAAATCTTATCACTACAGCTGTTTCGGTAGAGTGCCTTTCTCAAATAATCTATTTTTGGGATGTGTTTAAACTTGATGAATAGGTTGAGGAGGAGAGAACTGTTTGTCTCAAGTTGGTCATTCAGAATTATGTCTGTGTTTTTTAATTTGTTAATTTCCATAGATTCTAATAAAGATAGCTTAAGGCCTTTATTTTGAATGTGAAGAATTTGAAATTCCTCGTTAAAAGAATGATTATGATCTAGAAGGTGAAGTACGTATGTAGAATCTGTTTTTCTATTATTCAAAAGCCCTTTTATGTTCTGCTATACGTTTGTGAAAAGTTCTACCAGTTTGACCGATGTAAGTGCTTTTTTTGGCTCTTGTTGTTTTTAATATATTTGCCTAAGTTGTTGTTTGTTCTTAAAGCTGGTTCTAAAAGTTCCTTTCTTTTTTATGTGTTTGGCTATTTTTGTTGATATTTTAAAAATGAAAATTTATTGGGCTTACACTAACATAGCCCGCCAGGCGCTTAAGTGCCAAACTGATAAAAAAAAGGAAAATTGGATAATAGCTGGGGAAAAAATACAAAACACAACATGAAAAAATTAAATTGCAATGGAAGAAAAGCCGAACAAAGAACGAAAAATAGTGAGGACTGGAGAGGACCTGTAGAGGAAATTTTAATGAAATGGAATGAAGTAAATACACACATTAGCCATGGAACATATGTTAAAGAGACACCGGTAAACGTAAAAATAAACATTTTAAAAATAATAATAGTACTCGCTTCGGCGATACATATACTAATATTGCAACGATACAGAGAAGATTAGCATGGACCCTGCTCAAGGATCACACGCAAAATCGTGAAGCGTTCTACATTTTTATCTCCACACTTCCCGACGGACTTCAATAACAATAATAATATGGGTACCTTCTCCCTTCGGCATCCGAGGAAATGAGATAGCTGACAGCGCTGCAAAAGAAGCATCTATATTCCAATTACTCATCTACAACATACAGTTTCAAAAAGATATAAAATCAAAATTCAAAAGGAATATCGAAGACAGGTCACAGGAACTTTGAATCACCAAAGACACACAGGTCAGAGAAATACAATCTAATGTTAACAGCTATTTATCCCTAGCATCTCTGAACAGAAAATAGAAGATAGCAGTACGAAGATTGAGAATAGGACACGCACGTTTGACACACGGTCATCTTATGTCCGCTACAGACCAACAGTTATGCTCCCACTGCAACGATATTCTTATCACCGTCAAGCACATCCTCACAGAATGTCAACACTACCAGGACACTCGCATTGCCATCAATATAACCCACAGTTTAAAAGAACTTGTGAACTGTTCAAGTCGACTCAAGAGCCTAATAGACTCTTAAAGACTACACAATTGTTTAACAAAATATAATTTATATAATATTGTTATTATTCACTATTGTAAACTCTTTGTAAATTGTAAACCTTTGCTCCCGTGTCAATGAGCAAATATGTCGAGACAATTTAATTCGAAATAAAAAGAAACATAATAATAATAATGTATATCAAACCATATAATGACTAAGCATTTACAGCTTCCTTAAATTATTTATTTCTTAAATCTTCCTTGAAATTACAATGTATTTAACTTAATTTTCTAATATTACAGCGTAACAGTCTTTTCTAATTTTTGTTTTTAGAACTCTAATCTAGAGCAGCACTTGCAACAATACAGCAACAAATGAACAATTCCAGTTACACCAATAAAAAAACTTTCGAATTAACGACTGCAACAACTCCGTCACGTCAGAAACTCCGTCGCCGTCGTCGTCGTAAAACTCCTAATAAGGTCCTGCTTAACTCTTGTCGAAGGTCCTGTAAAGGTCCTGACACGGGTGAAGGCAATTAGGTCTTATTAAGGCGAGACCCGACGTCTTGTACGTATCCGCAGCCCCGCCGAAATTTGTTTGCACTTCATTTGTTTCCTGCTGCTAGTGCTGCTTCTGCTGCTGTGTTTGCTCGGTGCTGTTTATAAAGTGGGCAATGAGGGTATGTCGGTGTTTGTTGTTACGGCTTCGGGTGGCGATAACAGTAAATTTACTATTATTTTAGGGATAATAAACAAATTGGTTTTTACGTACACCATTAGCATAATTTTCAAATCGTTTTAAGGTCAATAGCGTTTTAGAATTATGAGTTTAATTTAGTATATTAAAATAGGTTTTGTATTTTATTTATGTTTGTTTGATTTTAAATTCAGATAATTTTAAGTATTCATTTTCCTATTCAAAAATAATAACTAAATAATATCATGAGAACAATAATAATAATGTTTATTTACTTCCCATTATACATTATAAAACAATATTACAATAGAATAGTTAGAATTACAAATTAATTCTAATTTAAATATTTTGTACAAACAAATAGATGTTGCAAATAAACAAAGAAGAAATTCCCCAATAAACCAGAGGTTGTGCTCAGGGATTACACTCATTTGCACTATTCCAATATTTGTTCTACAGTACCATCAGGTTGATAATATAAAATATTACAAAGTATATATACTCTGTTTTTTAACCAGGAGGAGTAAACTAAAAAGACAGATTCACACCCAAGAAAGTTACTAGAAAATTCATCAAATACATCTTCTTTTTTTGTTGATTATCTCGGCCTTGCGGTAATCCAGTAATCATTATCGGACACCTTCACACGTTGATTCTAACATAACTTTGATTGTTTATATTTGAATAATAATTTTTCGAATTAACTTCCAATATATATTATTTAGTATTTCTAATTACAATAAAACAATGTTGGACTGTTATGAAGAAGTTGAAGAATTTTTAGGGTTTATTTATCACATTGTAGAAGAAAATCGTCCGGAACGTATACGCAAGCGATATATTGGTGATAAAATGATATCTAAAATCCAATGGAATTTTGCAATATTACTGTTCTAGTCTGCTTATATTCTTATATAAGATAAAGTAATGTGCTAATAAAATTAGCACATTACTTTAGTAAGTCTTGATTTTAACAATAACTATTCTGCAAAACTAACCTGTTGCCTGTGTTATTTTTGCTACCGTGGCTGTTATTTTCATTCCAGAATTATCAATTTTGATTTGTTTATACATGGTTATAATGCATTGTTTCTCATTTGAAGATAAATGACCCAAATCTACACGGCGTTTTTTAAGTGGAGAGGAATAATTACCACTAGTACTTGGCATCGAATCCATATTGTTATCTTAATAACACTAATATATCGCTAAATAGTTCTGAAAAGAACTGTTTTTTATATAAATACAAACGAAATATCTAAAAATGTAAGGAATAACGCAGAAAACACAAAAAATCGTCGATATAAATTTTGAATTTTAAAATTTCACAAATGTCATTAGTGTCAAAAGTCATAATTTAGTGGAGTAAACTTGCCTGCGGTTGGACCAATTACAAACAAGCATTACAGCGCGGAAAATTTGAATTACTCCTCCTGGTTAAAAAACAGACCATAGTATGGCATTAGTTATACGATGAATTTAACTGAATCTCATCCTGATCTCATCCAAAATTTTTGATCCAATATTCTTAAGAAATTTTATAAAATTGGATTTAATCATGTTGAATGAATTGATTTTTCTCATGTAGGTTTTATAGATCTCGGGTAAATAATTAGATAATTGTGAAATTGTGTTTTCTAATTGATTTATACTAGTTATTTGGACATAGTCATGAACTTTTCTTCTAGTCCTGTAAGTGTCATCAAGTGCCACCAATCACGCACTTCGATGTTCATCGCCCTTCCTTCTGGAACATATAATTAAATTTAATTGGTTGAACAATGAAAAAGTTTCATATAAAAGTTAATTTATCTTTAAATATGGGACATTTTCGGATCTCAAGTCAGTCAAGTGAGTAGTGTACAGTACATGGCTTTACCCGTGTAGGGTAGCTCCCTAGAGCACTTTGCTCGAAGGGCTCTGAATCTTTCTAAGACTCTGAAGCTGAGTTTTTTTCTTCTTAGAAAGAATGTGTTTTATTTCCACCTCTAATAAAACCATAATGGCATTGTCTCTTCAAGATAATGCCACAATAAGAGCGTACCGGCCAACTACGCAATATTACACCATATTGCGCAATAGTTGGACAAATTAATAAACATGGAAACTTGCACCAAGATGCTAACACATTTTCATACGTTTATTAATTACACCGGAGACGACATAAGTATGATCTAACATTGATTTAACAAATATAACCGTCTAATATTAAAAATATCTGCTTGCTAATAAAGAAGTTCAAATGAATATACGCGAGATTTCTTTAGCATTATTTTCAAAAACCTCCTTTGTAGTATGTCTAGTTTATTCAAATGAAAAGCTTATGTTTTACCCCATGCTAAAATGGTACATTTAAGACGAGACTCTATCAAAGGATAGTATACCATCTTTAAGTAAGACAAAGGATATTGCTGAGATATCTAAATCTGTATAGTAACATTCTCAGAATTTTATAAACCATATCAATATGCACATCTCACTTCAAGTGACAATCAATATAAACGCCTAAATATTTTATGTATTTTGACGTGGCAACGTCTTAAATTAGGTTGTGGCTCGGAGTCATTCATGAAAAAGTGTAACGCCCGCTCACGTCTGTTACACTGAGT